>NC_137095.1:600000-781000 GCF_951640355.1 Cnephaeus nilssonii | reverse complement strand
GATTATAAAAGTGTATTTTTTTCCAAGGAAATATTTAAAGTAAGCTATATCACTGTCAGACTGTATTACTGCATCAATTATTTTATAGGCCGAGAATGAAGCACTGATAAGGTCAGTAGGAACTTGGTATCAGCAATGCAGGCATGCAGGGAAACACCAAAAATGTATTTTTTTAAAGTCCATTTTAAATAAATTCTACTTAAATAAATCTTTAGAAAAGGTTTAATCTTGGTGCTTCCCAATAATCTTACTGTTTTATTGTGAAAAGTTTTGAACATATTTGGTGCTACTGAATCAGCATATTGAAAATAAAATATAATGATGTACTACGGAAATATATTATCATGTCCAGGTCCAAAATCATCATTTTGGCTGTTTGAACCTCACAAGGATGAGAGTATTTACACCAGGATATTAATAAAGATTACAAACTTCCCATAATCAGTACACGCATATAGCTTGTCACCAGTGTGAACTCTCTTGTGGATAAGGAGGTGATTATTGCAGGTAAAAGATTTCCCACATTCACTACTCTCATAAGGTTTTCACCAGTGTGAACTCTCTGGTATTGAGTGAAGTTACTGCGTTGCCTAAAGGACTTCCTACAGTCACTACACTCTTAGGGCTTTTCTCCACTGTGAACTCTGTAGTGTTGAATGAGGGTAAACCTGTGTGTAAATGACTTCCCACAGTCATTATGCTCATGGTTTTTCTCCAGTGTGAACTCTCCTGTGGATAAGGAGATGATTACTGTGCATAAAAGCTTTCCCACATTCACTATACTCATAAGGTTTTCACCAGTGTGAACTCTCTGGTGTTTAGTGATAGTACTGCTTTGATTGAAGGACATCCTGAAATCATGACACTCATACAGCTTTTCTCCAGTGTGGACTTTGTGTTGTTGAATGAGTTTGGACCTCAGGGTGACAGAGTTCCCATGATCACTACACTACTACACTGTTAACTCTTTTATGATGAATGAGGTTAAAGATTTCTCTAAAAGCTTTCCCACATTTTTACACTTATAATTCACTTCTCTGGAGCAGACAACCTCATGTTAAACAACTTTCCGGTTGTAGCTGGAAGTTCTTTCACATTAACCCCACTTATCATGACCTCCTCCACTGAGAAATTCCTGTGAAATCTCACTACCGCTGTGTGGCTTCCCAGTGTTAGAAGTAGCCTCGTGCTGGAAAACCCCCAAGATGGCTGGAAACTCTTTCCCAACCTCCCTATTGGTGGAAGGCACCCATATTAAGTAAAAGCTGCAGTGGGACACAAATGAGGCCCTGTCCATATCTTCTTTCCAGAGCTTCTGTCCACTGGCATCTCTGTGTTGCTGGTGAGGGTTTGCACTGAAACAGAATTCTCTCACACATGTGCCAGTGTAAAAAGCTTTCCGATCAAAGTATGCTGCTTGTAACTCAGTCAGGTGCAAAGTACCTTTTAAGACTGAGAAAAAGTTGGGTCTTCTGGGTTGCTGGAGCTGTCTTAAAAGCCCTGAACAGTGACTCTCCTGGTACATATACGCTCTGCTCAGAATTGGGCTCTTCATCATCCATTTTATACCAACAACGTGAAAACAGAAAGATAGTGAAGAACTGAATGCTGACTGTGGTGACAGGTGGACGTCCCTTTAAAAAAGTTTGTTGCACAAAACACCTTGGTTCTGTGCAATTGACTGACAATAAAAGATCTGTAGGCAGGATTTATAAGATACTGCCAAGAAGGTCTGGGTACTAAAGATCAGAAAACAAGGAAGACCTTAAATGAAATATGACTCACTATGGCAAGCACCACATGGAAGAGAAGCAGGATTGTCAGCTCATTCTTCTGCTAATAGTGTTCAGCATGGTTTGTCTGCTGGTGACATGGAAAGCTGTGGTGAAATATGGTTATGTCTTATTCCAAGTTACACACACACACACACACAAGGCTGATATGCAAAGTGTCCCCTTGGGAGTTCAACCAGGAGAACAATTGCTTGCTATGACATGTGCTGACCACCAGGGTGTGGTGAGAAACTTGGTGGGTGAGCAATGGCAGCAGCAGGGCGCTGAGGGAGTGTGGGAAGGAGGAGGTGGGTAGGTGAATGGGGATGGGGGGAGAAACCATGCAATGGTGGCATGCGGGTGGTAAGTGATGGAGGAGATGGTGAGGCAATGAACCTGATCGCCTGCCAGACCTAGGGACCCTACCCATGAACAATTTTCATGCACTGGGCCTCTAGTATTCAATAAATTACTAGTATTCAAGAACTATTTAAGCTCGTATGTGCATCTCATAACACATGTGCAGGTCAATGTTAGAGAATGCTGAAGACGGAGCAATGCAGAGGAACAGGTGATGCAAAAAGGCCACAACGGTGAAGGTAGTCAAAGGCCAGGAGGTCACAGGTGAAATGACAAGTCAGCACAGTGTCAAGTATGGCAGAGAAAAGGAAGAAATGTGCTGTTGCCCATGGTACTTGCACCTAAACACTGTTGAAAATGAGCAGGTGCTTGGTATCATCTAAACACCACCCTTATACCATATCTAGCCCACATTTGCAACTCAACAGGATCAGGCCTCTTCTGAGACCATCCTGCATGTTCACCCTGTAAAAAAAATCAGGCTTCAGCATGCATATTCCTCTCTACAAGTATGTACAAGAGAAATATTCCAAGTATTAATGAAAGATTATATAGATGGGCAGCCAACACTGGCCTAGAGCAATTTGGCTTGGAATCATATTTACAGAAAATGATATTACAAACAACGGAAGTGTGATCTTGTAACAACAGTTCATGATTCAGGTAAGTAAAGACCATAACCTGGCACAGGCAGTCACCAAGGACCTTTGCCAAGAGGAAGGAGGTAGAAATGGAAGCCATGGATCTGGACATAGTCACCCTCCGAGGGAAAGAAATAGCAGGTGGGACCCATTAAGCTGTCTGTAAGACTCCTGACTCCCAGACACATCCTGCACTGTCTGAGGCAATGTTTGTGGAGTCCTTCGCTCAGGGCTCTCCACAGACCTCACCCATGGCATCCACAGCACATCTGACAGGACAGTGGGGGAAATGAGCAGAGCCCATGGTCTGGCTGTAGAAGAGTGAAAGCTACATCAGAGGAATAAAGGAAGAGAGAACATCATCTCAGGAAACTGGGATAATGTGAAGGTTTTACCTACAGATGATACAAGTGCCAAAACTTCCAGCATCACATCGCAGTACAGAAGTCTCTTAGGCTAATCAAGGAGCCCCCATTCCTCCTGAGAGAAGACAATGGCCACATCCTCAACATTCATATCCTCTCTAATAAAACAGTAATATGCAAATTGACCGTACCTTCGCTACACAAACCACACCCACCAGCCACGCCCATCAACCAAGCCACGCCCACCAGCCAATCAGGGCGAGTATGCAAATTAACCCCAACCAAGATGGCGAGGCCCTTAGGGTCCAGGCGGTTGGGAGACACAAACCCTTGGGAGGCCGGCACACGTAAGCCCTGCCATGGCTGCGCTGGGCTGCAGGGGGCCAGATCTGAGACACAAACCTGCAGGGGGCCCCCCAGATCAGAGACACAAACTTGCAGGGGACCGACACCCAGCAGTCCCCAGATAGGAGACATAAACCCGCAGGGGACCAGCACCCAGTAGCCTCCTGATCGGCGACACAAACCCCTGGGAGGCCGGAACCCAGCAGCCCCCTGATCTGAGACACAAACCCGCAGGGGGCGGTATCCAGCAGCCCCCCATCAGACACACAAACCCACAGGGGCCGGCACCCAGCAGCCCCGATTGGAGACATATCCACAGGGGAGCGGCACCCAGCAGCCCCCTGATCGGAGACACAAACCTGCTGTAGAAGAGTGAAAGCTACATCAAAGGAATAAAGGAAGAGAGAACATCATCTCAGGAAACAATCTGCCGGCACTCAGCAGCCCCCAGATTGGAGACACAAACCTGCAGGGGGCTGGCACCCAATAGCCCCCAGATTGGAGACACAAACTCACAGGGGACCACCACCCAGCAGCCCCCAGATAGGAGACACAAACCCGCAGGGGGCGGGACCCAGCAGCCCCCAGATAGGAGACACAAACCCGCAGAGGGCGGGCACCCAGCAGCCCGTCTGATCAGAGACACAAACTCGCAGGGGGTGGGACCCAACAGCTCCATGCCCTGCCATGGCTATGCTGGGGCTGCAGGGGGCCAGATCGGAGACACAAACCCACAGGGAGGCCAGCACCCTGCAGCCCCAAGCCCTGCCACCGTGGATCTGGGGCTGGGGTGTCAGGGGGGAGGAGTGGATTATAGACACATACCCGCAGGCCTGGCACCCAGCAGCCCCAAGGCCCTAGGCGGAGGAGCCTGGGCTGCTGGGGGAGAGATACAAACCTGCAAGAAACCTGTGGAAAGGGAGATAAACTATCATAACTTTATCTCCCTTCCACAAGATGAGAAAACTGGGTTTATTTAGTGATGTGAGTGATGTGGCCCACACCTTTCTACAAGCACAGGGTATGTTATGACCACTCCCAGGAAGGTCTGGTCAGAATACTGTCTCCAGGGAATAATGCTACGGTGGCAAATCATCTAAGAGAGGAAACAAGCTTTTGTTGGGTTTATTCTGAAGGTCAGAGAACATGCCACCCCAACATATGCTGTGTTGTTATATTGATGATCTTGAGCTGCGGATGTTTGAAAAACAGCAAATGCATGCAGAGGCTTTCACTGAAGTCTCCTGATCTGCCTAAAATTGGACCCCCCAAAAGGAGCTTAAATATCATAGATCCCCTTGACAGGAGAATGTCATCAGGCAGAGAAGACTGACTCCTGTCACAGGACAGGAGATAGAAGTTAACATCACACCCAAACTTTGTTACAAACTATTTCCCCCCACCCCATTCATCTTTCCTAAAAATCGTTTACTCTCCTCTAAGAGGCCTACATCTCCCATCCCCTTTCCCTAGGAAGAAAGTATTTAAATCTGCATTCTAAGTCACCTTGGGGAGTTACTCATTTTTTCCTGGGATCTCCCACATGTACACAAGGTACACATGTTAGTGGACTTTTGTTTTTCTCTTGGTGATCTGTCTTTCCTTACAAGGGCCTCCGCTAAGAACTCAGAAAGGTAGAGGAAAACTATTTTTTCCTCCTCCATAATTCTATCTCGGGAAATCAAGTCCCCAGCTGAACAATGAGGTTGGCTCAAGTACCAAGCAGTCTTGGCTGATGGGAGGGAAGCTTCTAGGGAGAAATCAATGATATTGGCATCAAAGTGGGATGGAGGGCACATGCATGGTTGCTGGTGGGAGTTTAAAGTAGTTCAACATTTTTGGAGGATGATTTGACAAATTCAATTGAAATGTTCAAGGTACATCCAAGAGTCTTCTAGGAATCACATCTGCTGAGATAAGGCAAAAGCGCATAAGCCCTGGTCAGAGCCCAGGATGCTACTGTGGGCTCCCCTTCCACGATAGGAAAACCTGGGAACAACCTGCATTTTTAGGAGAAGGTGGCATCTATACTAACAAAAGGGTAATATGCTAATTAGACTGAACATCTTCCAGGCGACCTTCCAGATGTCCTTCCGTACATCCTTCCCAACAAAGCCATGTTGGCGGGGCCAAGGCAGAGGAGGTTAGAGGTGATCAGGCAGGCAGGGGAGAGCAGTTAGGGGGACCAGGCAAGCAAGGGAGAGCAGTTAGGGCGAACAGGCTGTCAGGGGAGAGCAGTTAGGGGGATCAGGCTGGCAGGCAGATAAGCGGTTAGGAGCCAGAGGTCCTGAGGGGTCCCAGATTGGAGAGAGTGCAGGCCGAGCTGAGGGGACCCCTTTCCCGTGCACGAATTTCATGCACCGGGCCTCTAGTACTGTCATAATGGGGACAGTACAGCCCACGATCAGATTCCCTCCTAAGGTTCCAACTCTGTCATATTCCCACACTCCACATCAATCTGCTCTCTCCACTCCACACACCAGAGAAGATACCAGGGCTTCATCCCATGAAAGTCACTGTCATCTTATATTTCTACCGATATTTTGTCTTCCCATAATAAAGGAAGTTGAGCAGATAGAAGATAACTGAGCTCTGGGATTAACATGTACACCACACTTCCTCTAGACAGTAGAGTGGGTGTCCAGAACATAGGGTAGGAAGAGATGTCATACAGGGAGTTTGAGTGATTTGATACTGGTCTTGTCAGGCAATACCTGTGTAGTCTCTCAGACTGTTCTTCAAAGACACCAGATACACGGCATGAAACTTCACGTTTACAACCACAATCCTAGAATGCTGAGGCCATAGCTTTGCACTACCTGCTAGACATATTTCTTTGAACAACACTTCTCTCACACTGCTTCTTTCCCAGAGGCACAACTTCAAAGGTAATGCAAATTTGCCATGGCAAGGATGGGTTGTTTCCTAATTACCTTATTTTCCAAAATTATAGAGAACCATCTCCATAATCCATTTCTCTCTTACTCTTCTCCCTTACCCATGTCTGTGGAGATTTTCAAGCCTGGGGAACACTGATGTATACTATCTCATTCTTAACCATCATTGTGTCACCCCCATCAATAAACGGCAGGTGGGTACATAAATGTCATCTAAGCCCTGAACATGGCAGGTAGCACCAAATCATCACCCCTTTCAGGCAACTACCCCCAAACTACCCTTATTTTATCATCCAGACTCCACCAGAAATGGACTCTCCCTACTTTCACTCTTATGTCAATGTCATGGTGCTCTGGCCATGAAGTCACACTCCCTCTCCAAGTGCTCATCACTCTTTCTGCCACACCTCTCTCACACCTGCACTGCTACGGTCCCGCCACCTATAATCATCTCCTCACCCTCTTACTTATTATTCAGCATGTGTGCTCAAGAGAATGCTTGCCAAATTCAAACAGAATCTACTCTGATAGTCCACACTCATAGTGGCAGCCTGGAGTCCTGCTCTGAAGGCCTCTCTCCATGACTGGGTTATGGGCTGGACTCACAGTACGGTTTGTGCAGGCAGCAACTGATCCTTCTTTTTTGCTCATCACTGTTTCCCTGTCTCTCTCTCTCTCCCTTCCTTTCTACATTATATATATATATATATATATATATATATATATATATATATATATTCCCCAAAACATACCTCTCAGTTCCTGAATCAGCTCACTCTTCACTCCAAGCCTTGGCACATTCTGGAACCTATGCCCTGGAGGACCCCCCACTCATTACACTGGTTGACAGAATAAAGGTCCAATTCAAGCAGCCATAGCACTGCCCTTAGGAGTCTGGGCCTAGTGTCTGTTCCAAGTCCCCAGGTCCAATAGCTATCAGAGCAGCTGGGTAGGCCCAGCACTCCACTCTATCAGAGGCCGCAGGTGTGCAAGGCCCTGAAATAAGCTCCACAAACCCGTACACCTGATCGATTCCGCATTAGAAAGAATTCATGGAAATAAATGGTCTGTTGAGAGCCTGGCAACCACCAGCCTCTATGGGCTCAGGCTGCTCAGCACTCTTACCCAGCCAGGTGCCCTCCAGATGCCTGTATGATCTCAGGGCTCAGTCCTCAGTGCTCACTCTTCCAGTTCCCTGACCATTTACAGGACTTCCCCTCCCTGTCCACAGCTGCTGTCCTCTGTCTTCTAGTCTGTTCTTCCTCTGAGCAATGTTAGGAAAGGTTAGAATTCTGCCTCAGAAAATGTCCCTCTTTCTTACACAACCATCTATGGTCCCAGCGTTCTGAGAGTCAAAGTAAAACTCCTCATGCAAAATCCACACCTCATCTCTCTGTTGCCTTTAGATCCCAAACAGGCCCGGGTTTTCCTAAGCCTCCAGGCTCAGCCCCACCCCCGTGTCCTTACCAAGTGGCATTGCAGCCTGTGGCCCTCTTCCCCCCTTTACACCCTGTGTCACCCCGGAGCGACTCACTGTTCTGGATGCGGCTTCCTGGGCTGCAGTAAATGAGAGGCGCCACTCCCCCAGGCTGGGAGATTCAATGGGGTCAGGCTGCGGGAACGCTGCAAGCAGAGAGGAGGCGCGGAGGCCCCACCGGCCTGATGGTGCTCAACAAGCTCAGACACACCCTGCACAGCAAGGACGCTGCCTCCAGGCCTCCTCCTACTCACCGCGAGTGGGCTGAAGCCTGTGAGTCCCGGAAGAAACTGAAGAGGTCAAAATGCAAGCCAGGAGGGGGAAGGCGGAAGTCCCGCCCTAACCGATGCACTGACACAAAGTGCCCTTTAGCTCCGCCTACATCGTCGCATTCCTTTCTGGGTAATGTAGTTTTCTCAAACGCCAAGGGGAAGGGCTAGCATCCCAGCTAATGACATTGGTGAATAAAGGTGATGTGGTTCAGCAAGTGGCCCTGGGGAAGGACAAGATGGGGCCAGAGGCCTGGTTAACTGGAACAGATGGGCAGACCTCCCAGGACAGGTGTGTGGGGAGAACCGGGAGAGATCCCCCGAAGAATATATGCAACAGGCGAAAATGGGAGACATCTGTAATACTATCAACGATCAAAAAGGCATATTAAATTTAAAAAATACATATAATATAGGGGCGGCGGGGGGGATATATATAATATAGCCCAGGTGGTGTTGCTCTATGGTTGAGCACTTATCTGTGATCCAGGTTCTATTCCTGGTTAGGGAACATAGAAATAGAGAAAATTCCTCCATGATGGGGCCCAGAATTTGAGAGACATTTTCCTCTGGACCTGCGCATAATAAATGTAACTCCATCTCTCTAAGTATTGATTGGTTTTTCTCCAGTTTTCTGTAACAGTACTGGCTCCTTCCTGGGCCCTCAGCCTGAAGCAGGGCCTTACTTCTTCCCTCATCAGAAGCGCAGGGGCAGGTGTTCAGCTCCTTTGGAACCTCGGTCCCTTCACCAGGGACGTATTTCATCGCCCATTTAGAGAGCTCGCCTTGCTTAGGGACTGCTGTTGTGGGTGTTAGATTTCCCGGGGCAGTTAACAAAGAGACCAGGGCTGGGCGCTCCCTGATTTAGCTGAGATGCTTCAACCACCCATGTTGCTCCCACGCATAGCTTCGGCCATTGGTTCTCTCCACCAGTGCCCCGAGAAGACAGAAAAAAGCCATACTGTTCCAGAAAATTCAGAGGCAAATGGAGCCTTGAGGGGCCCTGCCCAGGTCTCTGACCAGGGAAGCCAGGGAGCAGATCCGGTATTTACGTGAATAATTTCCAGAGTCCTGGTCAGTTCCCAGATTGGCTGAAGTCTTGGATGTTACCACCGATGTGATCAGAAGGGTTTTAAAAAGCAACTTTGTGCCCACATTGGAGAAGAAACGGAAGCAGGATCAAAAGGTCCTTCCGAAAGCTGGGCTTGCCCACTCGCTCCACCAGCTTCCAGGCCCTGGGGATGCCTGGGAGCTGCTTTCTGCAGGCCGCACTGTGTCAGGAGCTGAAGCCTCATCCCAAGGCCACGGTCACAGCACAGCTTTGAGGGTGACAGAACCTAATACTTAGAGTACAAACACCCTGAGGAGACAGAAGGGAAGGAATAAAGGAGTCCAGAGCCTGGAGAAGGAAAGCTTTGTGCCTGTTGCTTCAGCCCAAGGTCAGCACAGAGAGCTGCAGAAGTACTCCACCAGTGGTTGTGAGGGCACCAGAGGCACTGACAGCGATGCATTGCCAAGTGCGAAGGAGCTGGAAGCATTGAAGCCAAGAGAAATGGGTGAGCAGAACTTGAGCAGAAAGGTAGTACAGAGGGGGCGAGAGTTCTTTGACGACAACGGGAACTTCCCGTACAGAATTTGAACTGGAGCCTGGCTGGTGGAGGTGTCATGTAAAGTACAGCTGAGTGAGCATATTGGAGCTGCCTGTATTTCTGTGTGTGGATGGTCCACCTTGGAAATGATGAGCCTGAAAATGGAAGGAGCCGCTTGGATTTCAATCTGACAAGGAACAGTGAACTTCACAGGGCAGATGTATATGCGGGCAGCGTGAATAACAGGCTAGGTATAGTCTAGTTCCCGGAGCATGGCTCCTGGTCTGACCATGTGGATATTCAGTACTCACCCTTCTTGCTTAGGCTTTCTATGTATCAAAACCAGCCTGTGTCACATATGTTAGGAGTTTATTGTCTTTACAATATGTGTATGGGAGGAATTGAAAAGTGTTCCTTCTGATATCGTTTACTTCTTGATTAATGAACACTAACAGTTCTGGAGCTGCCTAGTCAATTGGTTGTATTCATTTTGTCAAAGTAAAGTGAAATGTAGCAAAGAAATAAGTATATACATATATGCATGGTCCATGGACATAGACAATAATGTGCTGAGTGCCTAGAAATGGTGGGGGCATAGTAGAGGGAGGCAAAGGGGGATGAGGATGAGGGAAATTGAGTCTGTTTATAATAGAGCCAACAATAAAAAACGTAGTTTGCTCACATGGCATGTCTCAGTGGTTGGGCATGGACCCATGAAACAAGGTATCCCTAGTTAAATTCCAAGTCATTGCACTTGCCTAGGTTGGGGAGCTCCATCCCTGTAGGGGTCATACAGGAGAGAGCGGCTGAATGATTCTCATCATTGATGTTTCTCTGTCTTCCTCTCTCTCTAAAAAATCAATAAAGAAAGAAGAGTGTTAAAATTGATTTGATTCAACAACACCAATTTGAGTGAAGACCATCACGTTTTCTCCCAAGTCCTCAAAGCAAAATCATGCCTTGGTCTGTTTTGTAGAAGATGTCCCAGGCATACCTGTGTTTAGGAACAGGAAGCAGCCTGGAGCAGGTCGTCCTCACCTTGGTCTGTAGTGTTAGAGTTCATTGCTTCATATTCGAAAAGATTTCACTGCACAAGTTCAGAAGATTTAGAGGGTACATTAATTGAAACTGGGGATAATGAAAAAATGTAGGCCTTATGATAGAACAGGAAGCAGCAGAGAGATAGAACAGGAAACACCTGGCTCCTTTCACTCTCTAGAAACATTGTGGGAAATAAATGAGCCAAAGCGAGGCTGCTGTTAACTCACTGGGCATTCACAGTAAAGGAGGCCTTGAGCGCAGATTCAGGGTTTAGACCAGGACAAGCTGCCATTGCTCATTGCTACCCTGGTTGCAGGTTGCATGGGATTTCTGAAAATCTTACGAGAGCCGGGCAAGCGTGGTTCAGTGGTTGAGTGTTAATGTGTGACCCTGCCGGTCACTGATCAATTCTTGCTCAGGGCACATGCTCAGGTGGTGGACTGGATTCATACTGTGGTGCATGCAGGGGGCAGCCTATCAGTGATTTGCTCTCATCATTCATCTTTCTCTCTCTCTCTATTCCCCCTCCCTTCCTCACTGAAACCAATAAAAATGTAGTTTTAAATGTATATTTTAAATTAATTACACGTATATCAAAGTTTAAAAAATAATTAAAAGTTGCCACTTCCCATTATTTTGCTATTTTATCATGAATGTTCTTGAGTATATTTGTACCTAATGTATCAGCATGTTTGTAATAAAATATAATGATGTGTTACTGAGATATCCTAGCAGGCCCATGTTCAGTGCCAACATTTTGTCATTTTGAAACTAATCATGATGAGAGTATTTACCACCAGGAATAAATGGTGGAGAATGTTAGCAACATAGATTTAACTTAAAAGTGTATTATGCAAGTGCGCATTAAATTGTGCATAAGGTAAAATGTGAGAAAAACAATTTTCCTTCCAGTATTCAAAACATACTGTATAGTTCCAAATGGAAAAGAAACCAATTGAGTCCTTAAGGAATGGGTGAAGTGAATAGAGATGTCTTAGATGCTGAACTGCCCTCCTAATGGTTAAATCCTAAATTCATTTGAAAAATTGAAAAAGTGAGTGGTCAGCACGCCTTTGAGCCTGGCGACTTCCCATTTATCAGATCCTAGGATTGCCTCACAGCATGGCTCCCAAATGCCAGTCCTAGCTCCCACCTCAAACAGAGAAACCGAAACTGGCTCCAGTCCCCAAGCAGGAGAAGAAGCAGACCCCTCTGGTAGTGCCGAAGGGAGCAAAAGAACAGCAAGAAGTGACTGGACATATTGATGAAGTACAAAATGAAATAGACAACTTAATGAACAAGCCAGTGAGGAGATTTTGAAAGTAGAACAGAAATATAACAAACTCCGCCAAGCATTTTTTCAGAAGAGGTCAGAATTGATCGCCAAAATCCCAAAGTTTTGGGTAACAACATTTGTCAACCATCCACAAGTGTCTGCATTGCTTGAGGAAGAGAATGAAGAGGCGCTACATTATTTGACATGAGGTGAAGTGAGAAAATTTGAAGATATTAAATCAGGTTACAGAATAGATTTTTATTTTGATGAAAAATCCTTACTTTGAAAATAAAGTTGTCTCCAAAGAGTTTCATCTGAATGAGAGTGGTGATCCATCTTTAAAGCCCACTGAAATCAAATGGAAATCTGGAAGGATTTGAGGAAACGTTCAAGTTAAACACAAAATAAATCCAGCAGGAAGAGACAGCATGAGGATCCAGAAAGCTTCTTTACCTGGCTTACTGACCATTCTGATGCAGGTGCAGAAGAGTTAAGTCATCAGAGATGACATTTGGCCAAGTCCTTTACAGTACTACTTGTTTCCTGACATGGATGATGAAGAAGGGGAAGGAGAAGAAGAAGATGATGATGAAGAAGAAGAGGAAAGGTTGGAAGATATTGATGAAGAAGGGATGAGGATGAAGGTGAAGAAGATGAAGGAGAAGATGACTAATGAACACTGATGGATTCCAACCTTTTTTAATTTTCTCCAGTCCCTGGAATAAGTTGCAGTCTTTTGTTTATTTGTTTCCTTTTTTTGTCCCCCTCTTGTGCTCAGTCGCCCTTATTTGAGGTCTCTTGTTCTCTCCTTTACACCATGGTTCTCACCTTATTTGGGGGTGGGGGGCGGGAGATGTACCTTGAGGAGAATACAGTGGGAAAAGAATCTTTGCCACTTTCTGTTCCAAATTCATTTTTATCCCTTCCTGTCTCAAGAAAAACTTAATGGAATCAACACCCTTGTGCTCCGGGTGAGCCTGGGTCCCGGGTCCGGGTGAGGCCGTGGGCCCCTGCATCCGGGTGAGCCTGGGTCCCGGGTCCGGGTGAGGCCGTGGGCCCCTGGATCCGGGTGAGCCTGGGTCCCGGGTCCGGGTGAGGCCGTGGGCCCCTGGATCCGGGTGAGCCTGGGTCCCGGGTCCGGGTGAGGCCGTGGGCCCCTGGATCCGGGTGAGCCTGGGTCCCGGGTCCGGGTGAGGCCGTGGGCCCCTGGATCCGGGTGAGCCTGGGTCCCGGGTCCGGGTGAGGCCGTGGGCCCCTGGATCCGGGTGAGCCTGGGTCCCGGGTCCGGGTGAGGCCGTGGGCCCCTGGATCCGGGTGAGCCTGGGTCCCGGGTCCGGGTGAGGCCGTGGGCCCCTGGATCCGGGTGAGCCTGGGTCCCGGGTCCGGGTGAGGCCGTGGGCCCCTGGATCCGGGTGAGCCTGGCCCCGGGTCCGGGTGAGGCCACGCGACCCTGGGTCTGGGAGAGGCCACGCGCCCCTGGGTCCGGGTGAGGCCACGTGCCCCTGGATCCGGGTGAGGCTGGGTCCCGGGTCCGGGTGAGGCCGTGGGCCCCTGGATCCGGGTGAAGCCGTGCCCCTGGGTCCGGCCGAGACCAAACCAGAGGGAGTCGGACCTGCATTACCACCATTTGTCCACCATCCAGAGCTGAGGGGTCAGTGCCGACATGTACTCATAAGGAACTGGTGGACATTGATATTGGGTCTCAAAAGAACTGTTGGTCCAGAAAGAAACTCACTACAGACTGATTCATTTGCCTGTCAGCATAACTATTATTGCTTGTCGCACATTCAATTCTTATAAGTATATCTCTAGTGACACATGATTTCGCTCATCTAGGGGAAATGATGAACAACATAGACTGATGAACAAGAACAGAACCAGAAACAAGGAGGCATCGATCGGACTATCGGGCCTCAGAGGGAGGATAGGGGAGGGTGGGGGGAGGGGGGAGAGATCAACCAAAGGTCTTGTGTGCATGCATATGAGCCTAACCAATGCTTAAGTTCTACAGAGGGTTGGGGCATCCATGGGAAGGGGTGTGGGATGGGAATGGGGGGATGAGGACAAATATGTGACACCTTAATCAATAAAGAAATTTAAAAAAAAAAAAAAGAAAAACCTTCTGCTCCCTGTTCTCTCCCTCACTGTGTGTTCTGCCCTCATGAGAACCCTTATGGCTGGCTCCCCACAGGGTCCCTGGTCTGTGATGGTGTTCACATGTGTGACTCATTTAGTGGAAAAAACACACAAATATATTGATTAGAGAAAGACAGAAGACTAGGGATAGAGAAACACCCATTTGTTGTTCTACTAATTTTATACATTCATTGTTTGATTCTTGCATGCAGCTTGACCGAGGATGGTACCTGCAACCTTGGTCTTATTGAAATGATGCTTTAATAAACTGAGCTAGCTGAGAATGGATAGATAACAGAAATACTGGGATGAGAGAGAGTGATGAAAGGCTAGACTGGGATTCATGAAGTTTCCAAAGTGTTTTCTTTATATGGATCTATTTGAAAGAAGCTATTACAAAGGTAGATTGTGTACTTACATCAGTAATTTCATATGCCAATTAGGGAGCACTGAAAAGGGGAGGTGGATTTGGTTTTAGGGATGCAGGTATGTATGGAAACATAAAAGTGCATGTTAAAAAATGTGTTTTTGTTATAGTAATAGTAATAAGGATAATATAGAATAAGTATTAAAATGTGGAATTACAGTGTGATATTAAAGTGTGATATTAAAAAGTATTGAAGGTAATGTAAACAGGTTGATAAACACCCTTGAGTGGCATGTATGTAGAAAATAGATAAAGTGATCTGTTCCCCATATGTAAAACCAGATATGCAAGGCTCCTGGGACCCGCTGATAAGACACACTGAAGACGCACATCTAGGCACATAAAAAGAGGAAGCTCTGGAGGAAAATCAGAGAGGCCTGCTCTGCTCCTCCACAGACGGTCCACTCTCCACCCCGCTTCCTGCAATCTGCCCGAGCTCTGCCATGGACTATGAGTCCGAACAGTGAGTGGGAAACCGAGGCCTCAAGCAAGACGCTGAGCCGCAGCTGCAACGTCCAATGTCCAGTGTGTGTGTCTGTCGGCGCGGATCCCCGGGTGACCTGCCAAGGTCTGGAAACCACCAGGACTCTGTAAATAAACCATGAGTGATTTGTGCATTGCATGTCTGTCTCCTGTGTAATTTATGCTCGGTCAATATTACACAGGGTCATACGTGTCAGTGTCTGTTTAGAGACTGGCTGAGGCACCCTTGGTCACCTGTGCTTACGTCCCTGAAGGAGAAATTGGGACAGTTTTACCCTGGCTGGTGTTGCTCAGTGGTTCAGGATCAAGTTATGAACCAGGAGGTTACAGTTGGATTATTATCAGGGAAAATATCCAGGTTGTAGCCATGTTACCCAGTGTAGGTCTTCAGGAGGCAGCTGATCAATGATTCACATCATTGATGTTTCTCACTCTCTCTCCCTTCTTCTATGAAATAAATAAAAAACATATATATCTATCATCTATCTATCTATCTATCTATCTATCATCTATCTATCTATCATCTATCTATCAATCAGGCTAAGCGACCACAAGACCGGTTGCTATGATGCACAATGACCACCAGGGGGCAGATGCTCAATGCAGGAGCTGCCCCCTGGTGGTCAGTGAGCTTCCACACTGGGAGCACTGCTCACCTGACGAAGCTGTCCCAGTGGCCCACTAGCCCCGCACAGCCACTCACTCCCTCAGTAGACCTGCAGCTCCTATCTCGAGAACGGGCCAGGCCCGGATGGACAGACATCGCTGGCAAGATCTTGAAAGTGCTGCAGGCCTCCTGGACGTTGGCCTCGGGCACCATGGCCACTTCCCCTGAAAGCAGCAGCCAGGTGGCTCCCAACAATTACCGTGAACATCAGCAGGACGGACCTAGATTCCGGCATAGCAAGGGTCCCAGTACCCACGAAGGGCCAATGGCGTCTCAGCTACCAACCATCCCCCTCGGGACAGGTGCCAGACACAGGGCTCACAGCTGGCGAGTGCTGCTTCAGAGGAGCAAGCCTCTCCTGATCAGGACTGACTGGGTGTGAGCCCGCAGGAGGTACAGTGGAACCTGGACAAGCGGGAGTGGCAGGCAGGAGCAGCAGGAGGCTGCTTTGAACTGCAGGTTTCAGCCCAATTCCCACAGGCCACCCTGAGGGATGCCAACCATGCACAAATTCATACACTGGGCCTCTAGTTTTATATATATACTAGAAGCCCGGTGCACGAAATTCATGCATGGTGGGGGGTTTGTCCCTCAGCCCAGCCTGTACCCTCTCCATTCTGGGACATCCCTCTCACAATCCAGGACTGCTGGCTCCCAACTGCTTGCCTGCCTGCCTTCCTGATTGCCCCTAACCGCTTCTGCCTGCTAGCCTGATCACCCCCTAACCACTCCGTGCCAGCCTGGTTGATGCTTAACTGCTCCCCTGCCAGCCTGTTTGCCCCCAACTTCCCTCCTCTGCCAGCCTGGTCACCCCTAACTGCCCTCTCCTGCAGGGTTGATCACCTCCAACTGCCCTCCCTTGCAAGCCTGGTCCTCTCAACTGCCCTCCCTTGCAGGCCTGGTCCCTCACAACGGCCCTCCCTTGCAGGCCGGGTGCCTCCCAACTGGCCTCTCCTGCTGGCCATCTTGTAGTGGCCATCTTGTGTCCACATGGGGGCAGGATCTTTGACCACATGGAGGCAGCTATATTGTGTGTTGCAGTAATGATCAATCTGTACATTACTCTTTTATTAGATAGGATAGAGGCCTGGTACAGGGGTGGGGGCCAGCTGGTTTGCCCTGAAGGATGTCCTGGATCAGGGTGGGGTTCCCTTGGGGCGTGGGGTGCCCTGAGCGAGGGGCCTGTGGTGGTTTGCAGGCCACCCACGCACCCTGGCGACCCAAGAGGAGGCCCTGGTATCTGGAATTTATTTTCCTTCTACAATTGAAACTTTGTAGCCTGGAGCAGAGCCAAGCCTCCTGCTGATCCCTCTGGGGCGGCAGCCATTTCTGTGGCAGTTGATTCACCTTCTACAATTGAAACTTTGTAGCCTTAAGTGGGTGAGCCCAGCCAGGGTGTGCGGAAAGCTTTGCTTCCCCTGTTGCCGCTAGCAACCCTGGCCTGCTCTCTCAAGCTCCATTCTGCCAACATTTGTTTGAATTTGTTTACCTTCTATAATTGAAACTTTGTAGCTTCAGGGGAGGCTTAGGCCTGCAAGGGCTATGGAAAGCTTGGCTTCTTCTGTTACCTGGGAAACCTTGCTCTCTGTGGCTGTAGCCATCTTGGATTGGGGTTAATTTGCATACTCGCCCTGATTGGCTGGTGGGCGTGACTTGGCTGGTGGGGGTGGCTTATGTAGCGAGTGATGATTAATTTGCATATTACCATGTTATTAGAGAGGATTTAAAGTTTTATATATATTTAAAGTTATATATATATTTAAAGTTTTACATATATAAATTATATATATTAAAACATGTTTTAAATCAAGTACACATATATCAAACTTTAAAAAATGTTTAAAACTTACCAGTTTCCAATAATTCAGCTGTTTAATTATGAATATTCTTTTTTTTACATAATATCTTTTTTTTAATTTAATTTTATTTTTTATTGAGGTATTATATGTGTACATATCTTACCATTACCCCCCCACACCCCACACCCACACATGCCCTCACCCCCCAGAGTTTTGCGTCCATTGTTTATGCTTATATGCATGCATACAAGTCCTTCGTTTGATTTCTTATCTCCCCTCCCCTCCCTAACTTTCCCCCTGTAATTTGAAAGTCTGTTTGTTGCTTTACTGTCTCTGTATCTATCTTTTTGTTCATCAGTTTATAATGTTCTTTATTATCCATAAATGAGTGAGATCATGTGGTATTTTTCTTTCATTGACTGGCTTATTTCACTTAGTATAATATTCTCCAATTCCATCCAGGTTGCTGCAAATGATGAGAATTCCTTCTTTTTTATGGCAGCATAGTATTCCATTGTGTAGATGTACCATAGTTTTCTGATCCATTCATCTGCAGACGGGCACCTAGGCTGTTTCCAAATCTTAGCTATTGTAAATTGTGCTGCTATGAACATAGGGGTGCATATATCCTTTCTGATTGGTGTTTCTAGTTTCTTCGGATATATTCCCAGGAGTGGGATTACTGGGTCAAATGGGAGTTCCATTTTCAGTTTTTTGAGGAAACTCCATACTGTTCTCCACAGTGGCTGCACCAGTCTGCATTCCCACCAGCAGTGCATGAGGGTTCCTTTTTCTCCGCATCCTCGCCAACACTTGTAGTTTGTTGATTTGTTGATGATAGCCATTCTGACAGGTGTGAGATGGTACCTCATTGTTGTTTTGATTTGCATCTCTCAGATAATAAGTGACTTTGAGCATGTTTTCATGTGTCTCTTGGCCTTCCTTCTGTCTTCTTTTGAAAATATTCTGTTTAGGTCCGTTGCCCATTTTTTTATTGGATCATTTATCTTCCTTTTATTAAGTTGCATAAGCTGCCTGTAGATGTTGGAGATTAAACCTTTATCAGTGCTAGCATTTGCAAATATGTTCTCCCATGCAGTGGGCTTTCTTGTTGTTTTGTTGATGGTTTCTTTTGCTGTAAAAAAGCTTTTTATTTTGATGTAGTCCCATTTGTTAATTTTCTCTTTAGCTTCCATTGCCCTAGGGGCAGTGTCAGTGAAGAAGTTCTTTTGGCATATGTCTGAGATTTTGTTGCCTGTGTATTCCTCTAGTATTTTTATGGTTTCCCGTCTTGTGTTTAAGTCCTGTATCCATTTTGAGTTTATTTTTGTGTATGGTGTAAGTTGGTGATCTAGTTTCATTTTTTTGCATGTGTGTGTCCAATTTTCCCAACACCATTTATTGAAGAGACTGTCCTGACTCCATTGTATGTTCATGCCTCCTTTGTCAAATATTAATTGAGCATAGTGGTTTGGGTCGATATCTGGATTCTCTATTCTGTTCCATTGATCTATATGTCTGTTCTTGTGCCAGTACCAGGCTGTTTTGAGAACAGTGGCTTTGTAATGCAGCTTGAAATCTGGTATTGAGATCCCTCCTACTTTATTCTTCTTTCTCAGGATTGCTGCGGCTATTTGGGGTCTTTTTTTATTCCAGATGAATTTTTGGAGAGTTCTTTCTAGGTCTGTGATATATGCTGTTGGTATTTTGATGGGGAGTGCATTGAATCTGTAGATTGCTTTGGGTAGTATGGACATTTTAATGATGTTGATTCTACCAATCCATGAACATGGTATGTTCTTCCATCTGTTTACGTCTTCCTCTATCTCTTTTTTCAGTGCCCTGTAGTTTTCCGCGTATAGGTCTTTTACCTCCTTAGTTAAGTTTATTCCTAGGTATCTTAATTTTTTTGGTGCAATGGTAAATGGGATTGCTTTTTTAGTCTCTCTTTCTGTAAGTTCACTATTGGTGTATAGAAATGCCATAGATTTCTTGACGTTAATTTTGTATCCCGCTACATTACCGAATTCATTTATTAAGTCTATTAGTTTTTTGATGGAATCTTTTGGGTTTTTTACGTACAATATCATGTCATCTGCAAATAAGGACAGCTTCACTTCTTCTTTCCAATTTGGATGCCTCTTATTTCTTCTTCTTGCCTAATTGCGGTAGCTAATACTTCCAGTACTATGTCAAACAGGAGTGGTGAGAGTGGGCATCCCTGTCTTGTTCCTGTTCTTAGGGGAAATGGTTTTAGTTTTTTCCCATTGAGTATGATGTTTGCTGTGGGTTTATCATATATAGCTTTTATTATGTTGAGGTATGATCCTTCTACTCCCACCTTGTTGAGAGTTTTTATCAAGAAAGGGTGTTGGAATTTGTCAAATGCTTTTTCTGCATCTATTGATATGACTATGTGATTTTTATCTCTCAATTTGTTTATGTGATGTATCACATTTATTGATTTGCGGAATTTGTACCATCCTTGCATTCCTGGGATAAATCCTACTTGGTCATGATGTATGATCTTTCTGATGTATTGCTGGAGCCGATTTGCTAGGATTTTGTTGAGGATTTTGGCATCTATGTTCATAAGGGATATTGGTCTGTAATTCTCTTTCATTGTGTTGTCTTTATCTGGTTTTGGTATTAGGGTGATGATGGCTTCATAGAAGGAGCCTGGAAGTGTTCCTTCCTCTTGAATTTTTTGGAATAGTCTGAGGAGGATAGGTTTTAGTTCTTCCTTGAAAGTTTGGTAAAACTCTCCTGTGAAGCCGTCTGGCCCTGGGCTTTTGTTTGCCGGAAGCTTTTTGATAACTGCTTCAATTTCTTCCATAGTTACAGGCCTGTTGAGCTGTTTAGATTCTTCCTGAAGGAATTTTGGAAGGTTGTATTTGTCTAGGAATATGTCCATTTCCTCCAGGTTGTCCAGTTTTTTGGAATAGAGTTGTTTGTAGTATTTTGTAACAATCCTTTGTATTTCGTCAGGGTCTGTTGTTATTTCACCTCTTTCATTTCTGATTTTGTTTATTTGGGTCCTCTCTCTTTGCTTCTTGGTGAGCCTGGCTAGAGGTTCATCAATCTTGTTTGTCCTTTCAAAGAACCAGCTCTTGGTTTTGTTGATCTTTTGTATTGTTTCTTTGGTCTCTATGTCGTTTATCTCCGCTCTGATCTTTATTAATTCTTTCCTTCTGCTTACACTGGGCTTTTCTTGTTGCTCTCTCTCTAACTCTTTGAGTTGTTCGGTTAGGTAATTTATTACCATTGTTTCTTGTTTTTTGCAGTAGGCTTGTAGAGCTATGAACTTCCCTCTCAGGACTGCTTTCGCTGTGTCCCATAGATTTTGGATTGTTGTGTTTTCATTGTCATTTGTTGCCATGATGTTTTTTATTTCTTCCTTGATGTCTTTGGTAACCCAGTCATGGTTTAATAGCATGCTGTTTAGTCTCCATGTGTTTGATTTCTTTGGGTTGTTTTTATTGTAGTTGATTTCCAGTTTTATGCCACTGTGATCTGAGAAGAAACTTGATATGATTTCTATCTTCTTGAATTTGGAGAGACTTTGCCTATGTCCTAACATATGGTCTATCTTTGAAAATGTCCCATGTGCACTTGAGAAGAATGTATATTCTGTGGTTTGGGGTGAAATGTTCTGAAGATGTCGATTAATTCCATCTGGTCTAGTGAGTCATTTAGGATTGATGTTTCTTTGCTGATTTTTT
Source organism: Cnephaeus nilssonii (assembly GCF_951640355.1). Lineage (NCBI taxonomy): Eukaryota > Metazoa > Chordata > Mammalia > Chiroptera > Vespertilionidae > Cnephaeus > Cnephaeus nilssonii. The sequence continues at coordinate 759,734 of NC_137095.1, read as the reverse complement.
GTTTAGAGGATTTGTCCAATGGTGATAGTGGGGTATTGAAGTCTCCTACTATAATGGTATTGCTGTCAATCTCTCCTTTGATATCTTCCAGGAGTTTTTTAATGTATCTTGGTGCTCCTGTGTTGGGTGCATATATGTTTACCAGAGTTATTTCTTCTAGTTGGATTTCTCCCTTTAGTATTATGAAGTGGCCTGCATTATCTCTTGTTATGTCCTTCACTTTGAGATCTAACTCGTCAGATATAAGTATTGCTACCCCAGCTTTTTTTTTCATTTCCATTCGCCTGGAAAACCTTTTTCCATCCCTTTACTCTCAGTCTGTATGCATCCTTTTTTTTTGAGGTGGGTTTCCTGTAGACAGCAGATATATGGGTTTTGTTTTCTTATCCAATCTGTTACCCTGTGTCTTTTGATTGGGGCGTTCAATCCATTTACATTTAAAGTTATTATTGATAGGCACTTATTTGTCACCATTTTTATTCTATACCCCTGTGTTCCTTCTTTGCTTCCTATTTCTTTCTTTCTTTTTTTTTTTTTACAGCATACCTTTTAGCATTTCTTTCATTGCTGGTTTGGTGGTGATAAACTCCCTTAGCCATTTTTTGTCTGTGAAGCTCCTGATTTCACCTTCAATTTTGATTGATAGCCTTGCTGGGTACAGTATTCTTGGATTGAGACCCTTCCTTTGCATGACTTTGTATATTTCATTCCATTCCCTTCTGGCTTGATGAGTTTCTGTTGAGAAATCAGTTGCTAGTCTGATGGGGGTTCCTTTGTATGTAACTGTCTGTCTCTCTCTGGCCGCTTTTAAGATTCTTACTTTGTCGTTGGTGTTTGCCAACTTAATTATAATGTGCCTTGGTGTCGGTCTTTGGGGTTCATTTTGCTTGGAACTCTGTGAGCTTCTTGGATTTGTGTGGGTTTTTTCTTCCCTATATCAGGGAAGTTTTCTGTTATTATTTCTCCTAACAGGTTTTCTATTCCTTGCTCCGTTTCCTTTCCTTCTGGTACCCCTACTATCCTGATGTTGTTTTGCTTTGTGTTGTCCCGAAGTTCCCTTAGGCTCTCCTCATGCTTTCTAATTTTTGTTTCTAGAAGCTGTTGTAATTGGGTATTTTTTTCCATCTTGTCTTCTAGCTCACTTATGCGGTCCTCTGCTTCTTCTAGTCTACTCTTGATGCTTTCTATTGAGTTCTTTACAGCAGCGATGTCATTTTTCATTTCTTCTTGGTTCTTCTTCATTTCCTCTTGGTTCTTACTCATATTGTCGAATTTGTCTTCCATCCTTTTCAGCCACCTTATGATCATTTCTCTGAATTCTTTCTCTGATAGGTTGTTTGCCTCTAGTTCGTTTACTTCCTTTTCTGGTGATGCCTGCTTTTCTTTCCTGTGGGGGCTATTTTTTTTGTCTCCCCATGGTCTCTCTTCTCCGGATGTCTGGTTATATAGTTCTCTCTCTCCGGCATTGATTTAAAGGTACAAAATACAACACAACCAGGCACAACACACAAGGCACTAAACAGAATTGTATTCACGATATTAATAACCTCCAATAAAGGTATCCACCAGAGAAAGACAAATTAGGGAATAAGAGTGGAAGAGGGAGAGTAAAAAGAAAGAACAACAACAAAAAAAGAGTGTGAATCTGAACTTGGGAGAAGAGCAGAAAAAGAAAAAGAAAAGAAAAAAAAGTAAGAGAGACAAGAACAATACTAAGAGAGAAAAGGGGAACAAACTATATATATGGGGAGTAGACTCCACTAGAACAACCACTAATCCCAGCAAATTCCAGCAACACGAGCCTGGAGATTAATACAAACTGCAACACCAACTAATATCAAGTGAGGCAAGGGAAAACAAAAGTAAAAAACAAACAAACAAAAAAAGCAAACAATAGAACCAACCAAACAAACAAAAAGAATAATCAAAACAATCTCATAAAAAAAGCATAAAAATTCAATCTAACAACATTCAAGCAAACAACAACAAAAGGCCAGAGAGAAAAATAATTTTTTTAAGGTAGCGTAGAGAGAGGTATGTATGGATTTGGAGCAGGGGGTTGGGAATTAGATATATAAGTAGGGTGAAATTTTAGCAGAGGGTAAACTGAAAAAGTAGGGAAAATCTAAAGCCAGGAAGAGTTAAGATAAGCAGAAGACCAAAAGGGGAAAGGGTAGAAGGAGAGTGATGGCAAAATGTTAGCGTTGAGATAGGGTAAGGGAAAGATGCAAATAGAATGTAGGACACTAATCCCAAAATAAAAGAAAGAGAAAGTCTAATGACATTTAAAAAAAAAAAGTAAAATAATAGTAATAATAATGCTGATTGAAAATAAAAATGTAATAATTAAAAAGGTGAAAATCGAGTGAGGAAAAAGAAAAAAATTTTGTTTCTTAAGTAAAAGATGCAAAAAATGAAAATAAATTGAGAAAATAAAAAAATTTCTCAAATAAAAAAATTGAGAAAAAAATTGAAAAAAGAATTAAAAATTAAAAAATAGGAAGACTAAAATGTGCAGTAGCGGCTGTCATTCACTTCCTCTATTATTCTGTTTGGTATGCCTGTTTCCCAGTCTGGGCGGTATTTCAGTTCAACTTCGTTCCTTTGCTCCTCAGTGTTGTAAGCCAATCCTGCTTTTTAAGCCGGCCGTGTCTTAATTTCTCATATTTATTTTTGATTACACCAGAGACAATTAGCGTTTCAGCCCCTGGGTGGCAGTGTTTCTGAATTGACTTCCGGGCCTCTCTAGCTTTTTTTTTTTTTTTTTCCCCTCTATGGCACTCACTACCGGTTTGTGGAGGTGTGTGCCTCACAGCTGCCTCCCCGATGGTCACACCCAGCTCTGTTCCCAGGTTCCCAAAAAACAACTTCCCCCTGCAGTTTTTCAGGGTTTTTCCACCTGGGTTTTCCTATGTATTGGGCTTAGTAATCAGAGTCGGAAAAAGCCCAAGTGTGCAGACAGTGGGTCTGTGCGCCAGACTAAGAAGCCCGCAGTCCTTTGAAAATTCTTAGTCTGATCCTCCTCGTCAGATTAAAATGAGTTGCTTTTAAGAGGTTACTTCAGTTAGCAGCTCAGAGGATCCCCTTCCACATTCATGGATCACGGCAGCTCCAACTGCCCCCGATTTTTCTAGGCACAGACCTCCCGGTTCCCGCCGGCGGTCCCACGGCTCGCGCGCTTCCCTCCCACAGCGGGGATTAGAAACCACACCCTATTTCAGGCGAAATCTGACCTTTCCGTGGTTCAGTGAAGGGTTCCTTTGAATCCGAATGTTTGCGCCGATAGGGGACCGGTGTTCTGGTGTTCGCAGCTGTTCAGTGTTTGCAGTTGTCGCGGAAAGTCAGGTTTCCAATAAAATCCTCCTTTCCTTGCAAGATGGCGAGGCGCCCAGTGAGCCCGCAGCTCCGGGAGGAGACCCAGCCCCTGTGGGTGCTGCACGGTCAGGGGAACCCTGGCCAGCACTCCCCTGCCTTCTCCTGGAGTTTAGCTGTCCCTTGGCTTGCCAAGATACACACCCCCTGCGAACCTCTGCTGTTCCTACTCTCGGCCCCAGGACCAGACTCCAAACACGACTCTATTCCGTCGCCATTTTTTCTCCCCCCTACATAATATCTCTAATTATGAATATTCTTGAGCACATTCATTGCTACGCTATCAGTATGCTAAAAATCTATTTATATGAAAGGCTAAGCAACCACCGAACCTACTCACAGGTGGCTATGACCTACAATGACCACCAGGGGGCAGACGCTCAACACAGGAGCTGCCCAGTGAGTTGTGGTTACTTGACAGCAGTTGTTCACAGGTACCCCACCCCAGAACCAGAGAGGAGGGAGCCTGATTCTGGGTTGTGTCACCCAAGAACTGCCCGCTCGAAATCCAGGACACCTCAGGGGATGTCGGAGAGCCTGTTTCAGCCCAATCTCCACAGGCCAGGCCCTCATTTTGAAAGGGACAGGGAGAGAAACAGCAATCATCTACCTCCTGCACTACCACTCGAGGGGATTCAGGAAGGCATGTGCCCTGCCCTGGAATCAAACCAGTGGCTGAGGGACCCGACACATTACAAAGACGCCCTTCAAGCCTCGGCAACGCAGGCCAAGGAAGGACTGTGAGAGGTTGGCACTACGGAGTGTGGGCCCCATCTCACCAAGTCCCGCCCCACCACACACTTTCTGATTACTTTAATTTCAATGTGCACGCATCCATGTACCTGGTCACTAGTAAAATATAATGATGTACTACTGAAATATCTTATGTCCATGTGCAATGCCATCATTTTGACAGTTTGAATGTGGTGAACTTGTCAACTACTGCTAACCTAGACTTCACTTAATGTATTATTAAATGCTTAGACTTAAAGAACACTGGTGGAGGATGTTAACAATGCAGATTAAACTTTTAAGTGTATGGTACAAGTGGGTATAAATACGTAGGGTAAAAATTGAGAAAAAGTATATTGTTATTAGAATTCAAAAGCAAGAATTCCATATGGTAAAAAAGTCACTGGAGTCATTGAGGAATGAGTGAAATTCAAACCTATGTCTTAGAGCAGGGGTCCTCAAACTTTTTAAACAGGGGGCCAGTTCACTGTCCCTCAGACAGTTGGAATTCCGGACTATACTTAAAAATAAAACTATGAACAAATTCCTATGCACACTGCACATATCTTATTTTGAAGTAAAAAAACAAAACGGTAGAAACACCCGCAAGTGGTCCTCGGGCGGTGGTTTGAGGACGCCTGTCTTAAGAGGTTGCACTATCCTCCCATTGGTTAGCTTAATAAATTAACTTTAAAGTAGACAAAACATCCTGAGCAGACATTTTAACAAAGGAGATAAAGACAATGTAAAGAAATGCATAAGAAATTATCACCATTAAACATTTTTACAGAAATGGAATGAAAACAAAAGCAAGTTAACAATACTCGCTGATAGGGCTGGTATTTAAAAAGATTAAACTTCACATGTGCTGGCAGGGTTGCAGAAAAATGGAATTTTCATTACTGTGGGTGGGTTGGGATGCAAAGTGATTGGCCATTTTAGGTCACAGTTCCCCAGATGTTAAAATATAACACATTCACTGACACTGGAACAGTTTGGTAAGTAACACATACACCTGTAGAAAGAACTCAACACAATATCCCAACTGTTTTATTTATAAAACCCCAAACATAGAAATCACTAAAACCATAGGCAGCTCAATAGTTCAAGTGGTTACCCATAGAATACAATATTTCCTGGAAATAAATATTTACATAAACATTAGTGTCGAGTCTCAAAATATCTGTGTAGCATGAAGGAAGCCAGTGTTTCTTAAAAAGAATACGCCTTTTAGTACCAATAAAATTATGAAAAATATGAACTACTCTATTGTATAGGAAGGTAAATCAATGCCTGCATGGAGGGCTGGGAGGCAGAAAGATAACAAAAGGACTGGAGGTAAATACAGGGTGTGGCAAAGTAGGTTTAACGTTGTTGCTACTGAAAATAATACAATAATTAATAAAGAAGAACACAAAATATAAACTCTCCATGGCCACTGTGCCTCATTTTCTCGTGCGTGATCACATTAACAGAAAGCCACTGGTTTGATTCCAGGTCAGGGCACATGCTCAGGTTGTGGGCTGGATCCCCAGAGTTGGGCATGCAAGAGGGAGCTGATCAATGATTGTCTCTCATTGATCTCTCTCCCTTTCTCTCTCTGAAATCATAAAAGCATGTAAAAGAAAAAAAAACTATTGCCATCAAATTCAATAGGAATGCTGACTACATACCAAAGACATCCTGGGAAAAATTGCAGGGTTATCCTTCTTCTACCTTTGACTTCTTGCCTGTTGAGCAACTACATTATGTGAACACCCTAGAGGGGCCAGGTAATACACAATATCATTAGATTATTCTGCCAATGATGTCAGCTACATGGAACAGTTTTGCAGGTCCTGAGAATATCTGTACATAAAGGCCACACAAGTCATAGACGCCAGAACATCTGTGGCCTTATGTTCAGAAGAGGCACTTACCATCTAATTTCCTGCAAGCTTCCCCACTCACTATTGAAACAGTGTTTCTGCCCTAATTGTGGTTCCACCTCAGAGACTTACAACAAATGACACCAGCCTATGAAATGTCATACTTCCTGGCACATGGCTCCTTTGCAGTACATGGAGAGCAGGTTCCCTAAACATTGCTGAGACTTATGTAGTACATACTGTGAACAGAGAACATGATTCATATTGGTCACAGAAGCAGCACAAAGGTCTCGTCTTCAGACTGACCTTTGCCCTCACCAATAATCGAGGCACTAGGCTGAAAATTAAATGCACAAAGTCACGTGGTCTTTCTTTTCAGGCCATGGGCTGCAATAAGTAATAAGCCAATATTGGACAAAATGTGATTTCCGGACATTATGTTGTCCCTTTCAAAACACATACACTTTTGGATAAACACAGTATCTATTCATCTCTACATGCTGAAAGATCACATTTGTGTCTGTAAATCGTGTGTAGCAGTGAATAAAACCAAAAATAAAGGTACAAATGTAAAAATATCATTAAAAAGATTCTAAACTAGAGCACAGGAGAACAAGGGGTTTGCAGGTTGGTGAATAAAAATCCCCCTAAATTTATCAAAGCATAATGTGAGTACCACTATGTCCCTGAAACAGGTGGTACTTCTTAGCTGAGAAGGGGTGCTCTGGATGAATCCTGGGTCAGGTCCATTTTCTCGTCACAGAGAAATGAGTGAAGATACTGCCAAGAGCTTGGAGAAACCATAATTACTTCCAGCAGAAGTGAGAACACAGAAGACATTCCCCTGAGCACCCAAGGGTGGTCACAGATGCACACTCCTCAGGTGAGTCAGGTGTTAGAGGTGAAATCTCTTCAGCTACAAAGAGACAGTGACATCATTTGGGTGGTAGATCTGGGCATGTTAGCAAGTGCAATGAAGCTCCTTCAAGTCTCACTTGTACCTCAGATTTATGAGGAATCTAGCAGAGTGCATGTTCCCATGAAAGGGGTTTACATTCATGTATAGGGTCTCATAGAGCCCCTTAAGTGTTCTTATAATAAGTGAAAAAAATAAACCATTCCCTGCACATTTATGGCTTTTCTCCAGTATGAACTCTGTGGTGTCTAGTGAGGTGCAACCTTCCACTGAAATGCTTCCCACATTCACTACACTCATATGGCTTTTCTCCAGCGTGAACTCTATGGTGTACAGTTAGGTGAGACCTTCGACTGAAATGCTTCCCACATTCACTACACTCATATGGCTTTTCTTCAGTGTGAACTCTGTGGTGTACAGTGAGGGAAGCCCTATCACTGAAATGCTTCCCACATTCACTACACACAAATGGCTTTTCTCCAGCGTGAACTCTATGGTGTACAGTTAGGTGAGACCTTTGAGTGAAATGCTTCCCACATTCACTACACGTGTAACACTTTTTTCTAATGTGAACTCTGTTGTGTATAATGAGATCAGTGATTTCACTGAAGACCTTCCCACAATTGTACACTCACAGGGCTTTTCTACAGTTTGAACTCTCTCATGTTGTAGGTCGTTAAAGATTTGTCTGAACACTTTCCCACATTTATTACACTCATTAATCGTATCTTCAGAGCTGAGACCTTTCTGATAAGCAACGTTCTGTTTCTGGCTGGGAGCTGTTTCACATTCAACCCACTGGTGATGTCTTTTTCCAATGAGACATTCCGGTGAAATCTCATTGTTACTGTGTGGCTCCTCAGTGTTCAGAGTGGCCTGGTGCTGGAGAAGCCCTGAGGTGGCTGGGGAGTCCACCCCAACTTCAGTACTAGCTTCAGGCACCCCAGATAACGAGAACCAGCAAGTTGTTACAAGCGAAGCTCGCTCCATATCTTCTTTCCAGGGCTTCTCTCCACAAGCATCCTTCTGCTGCTGGTGAGGGTTTACACTGAAACACAAGTCTCTCACACATGCATCACTTAAGACCACATTCTTCTCAAAGTATGCTACTTGTAACTCAGTCAGGTGCAAAATATCTTTTAACACTGAGAAGCACGGCTTACACAGATGGATCCTCTGGGGGGCTGCCGCTGTCTTGGAAGCCCTGACCTGAGAATCTCCTACAGATACACTGTGCTCAGAATAGGCCTCCCCATCATCCATTTTATGCCAAGGACCTGAAAACAGAGGAATGATGCGGAAATGAATGTTGATGTGGTGACAGAGGGAAGTCCCATATTAAAACTGTGTTGCACATAATACATTGGTCTCATGCAACTGGCTGAAAATAAAAGACCTGAAAGATGAACTAATAAGATGCAACTGTGAAGTTCTTGACCACTGAAGATCACAAAACAAGAGACTTCAACAGAAACAGAGCAAATACATGGCAAGCACCACATGTAAGAGAAGCGGACTGTACAGCTCATTCTTCTGCTAACAGCACTCAGTAGATCTTCTCTGCTGGTGACATGGGCAAGCTGTGCAGAAGGTTGGTTAAATCTCATTCCAAGTAAAATGCAATAAACAAGTAGCTGGTGTTTCAGGGGTATTAAAGTATGAATGTGCTCCTTATAACACTTACATAGGTCCATGTTGTAATATACTGCAGAAAGAGATGTGCAGAGGAATAGGTGATGTAAAAAGGACACAAAGATGAAGATAGCCAAATCTAAGAAGTCAGCAATGAAATGACAAGTCAGCAAAGTGTCAAGTGTGGAAAAGAAAGGTATAAATGAGGTGCGGCCATTGGAACCTGCATCAAACACTGTTGGACAGGAGCAGGTTCCCGGTATAATCTGAACACCATCCTTATGTCATACCTCCCCCCAGTTGCCACTCAGCCGGGCTAAGCATCCTCTAGGACCATCCTGTACGTTCACCCTAGAGAAACCCAGGGTTCTCCATGCACCTCCTTTTCTAGAAGTATGTACAAACTAAATATTCTGAGTATCAATGAAAAGACAACACAGGTGAGCAGCCATCACTTGCCCATAGCATTCAGCTTGCAATAGTATCCAGGGAAGGTAATATTACAAACAATAATTGGAGGGTCTTACAAGAACAGCCCCTGGTTCATGTATGTAAAGAAGATAACTGACACAGGGTCTTTATCGACAGGAAAGGTGCAGAATTGGAAGCCATGGATCTGGATAGAGTCACCCTCCCTGGAGTGGAAGAGCAGGAGGGACCCATTAAGTGGTCTGTAAGACTGCTGACACCCAGACACTTTCTGCAGTTTCTGAGGCAACTGGTGTTAGGGAGGTTTATGGAGTCTATTGCTCAAGGCTCTCTGCACAGCTCAGCACTGGCAGCCACAGCCCATTGACAACACAGTGGGGGAAATGAGCTGAGCCCATGGTCTGGCTTTGAGAGAGAGAGAGTGCTAAGTGTGGAAAATAAATAACGAGTGGGCATCACCTCAGGACACTAGGAGAGATGTGAAGGTCTTACCTGAAAATGATACAAGGGAAAACACTTCCAGCATCACATCACAGTACAGACTTCTCTGAGCCTCATCAAGGATCTCCCACTCCTCCTGAGAGAAGGCAATGGCCACGCCCTCAAAGTTCATATCATGTCATAATGGGCACAGAACATCCCATGATAAGATTCTCTCTTGAGATTCCAAGTCTGCCATACTACCCACCCTGCACATGCATATGCTCTCCTACTCCCCAAATCAGAGAAGAAAGCAGCCCTTGTTCCCAATAAAGTCAATCTCTCCTTATATTCTTACTGATGCTGTGTCTTCCTACAACAATAAAGGCAGATGAACAGATACAAATTACCTATGCTCTCATCCTCAAATAGGAGTCACACTTTCAATAATAGTTGGTGTCAGGAACATAAGGTAGGAGGAGATGTTGCACATAATGGGAATGTGATGGATTTGACTCTGGTCTTGTCAGGCAATACCCATGTTGTCCTCCAAATGGTCCCTACAAGACACCAAACAACATGGTAATGCCCATTGCACTTCTGACTCCAAGTTTGTTGAGGCCAGTTTGCTGAGGCCATCACTCTGCATTACCTGCTGCCCATAGTTCTTTGATCCACACTTGTCTCACACAGCTTCATTCCCAGAGGCACAACTTCACTGGTAACACAAATGAGCCATGATGAGGACAGGATGTTTTCTAATCAGCTTCTTTCCCCAAATTCTAGTTCACCACCTCTGGAATACATTTCTCTCTCACCCTTCTCTCTTCTCCTTGCCCCATTCCGGTGGGGATTTTCAAGTGCCGGTGACACTGATGTATGCTATCTCATTCCTAGTGTTCACTGGGTCAGCCCTCAACAGGAAATGGCAGGTTGGCACAACAACCCATCCTGTTAGAAATTATCCTAAAATTCCCCATATCACATCATAAAGACACCATCAGAAATGGACTCCCTTTTCATTCATTTGCACGTCATTGTTAGTGTCCGGCCACTTAGCTTTTAGTCCCAGGGACCACAATGATGTCATCATTTCCTGTGTGTGATTGTACACCTCAGCCCGGGTTCACCACCTGCCACACTGACATAGATGGCACCTCCCATACTGTTCTCTGGGACACTGCATGCTCTGCCCTCAAGAGAACCTTGTCTGCACGTCCGCACAGGTCCCTAGCCTGTGCTGGTTTTCAGATGTGTGTGAGTGACTAGGTGATTAAAACATATATATTGATTTCAGAGAGAGAGATATGGGGATATTATATATACACAATTTTTTCCAAAAACCATTCAAGTTCATGTGCTTAACTTCATCCCAAGAATCAGAAATGTTTTTTACAGCAGCAAGAACATTGTAATATTTCCAAAAGTCATTGAGAGTCAACTCTTTATACTTCTCCGTTGCCCTAAAAGCCATAGCAAATGTCCTTCGGAGGTAGTAGGCCTTGAAAGAGGCAATGACACCTTGGCCCATAGGCTGTAAAAGGGAGGTGGTGTTAGGTGGAAGGTAAACCACCTTGACATTTGGATGAAAGTCATTCAAATTGGCAGGGTGACAAGGGGCACTGTCCAGCACTAGCAACACCTTAAAGGGCAGCCCCCTTGAAGCACAGTAGTCCTTGACTTCTGGCACAAAATGGTTGGTGAACCAGTCCTCAAATACGCTAAGTGTCACCCATGCCTTCTTGTTAGATTTCCAGATGACAGGTAGTAGACCCTTCCATATGCCCTCGATTGCCCTTGGATTCTCGGTCAGACACACCAAGGGCTTCAGCTTGAAGTCACCAGCAGCATTAGCCCCAAGAAGCAAAGTCAATCTCTCTTTGCTGGCTTTATGGCCTGATGCTGTCTTCTCCTCCTTGCCAATGTACGTACGTGTAGGCATATGCTTCCAGAACAAGCCTGTCTCATGCACATTAAACACTTGTTGATCACAGTAACCCCCCTCCCTAATTATCTCAGCCAACACACTAGGAAAATCATCTATTGCTTTAGCATCACCACTAGCAGCTTCCCCTGGCAGCTTAAGATTATGCAAATTAGCACGAGCCTTAAAATGCATAAACAAACCTTTGCTAGCCACAAACTCTTCACTTTCACTCCCTTCCCCCTTTTCTTTTTTCAAGGCCTCAAACAAACTTTTAGCCTTCTCCTGAATCAACATCTGGCTAACTGGAATACGCCGTTGATGCTGCTCATCCTGCCAAAGCACTAATAATCTTTCCATCTCAATAATGAGACCACTGCGCTGCTCTGTAACCACAGTTGATTTCATAGGAGCAGATCCTTTCACATGTTCAAGTATACGGTTTTGATCGTTGATGATTGTCAAGACAGTTGTAGGACTTTGGCCAAGCAACCAGTCAATGTTCATAGTTGTTTCACCCTTTTCCGAGCGTCTTATTATATCTACTTTCACTTCCATTGTCATGGCTTTCCTTCTTTTTGTAGCACTGCCATCAGAAGAACCTGCCTTATGCTTAGGAGCCATAAGGAAGGGCAAAAATTGTTCAAAATAATAATACAAACAAAAGAGAGCGAATGAAGCATAATCCAAAAAGGCTTATAAACGGTGACTGAATAACAGCATCTTCCTTGTATAGATCCTCATGATGACTTATTCATCCACTCCGCTGGCCAACTAGTTCCGGAGAGAACTTGGTGCAAACGCCTTACATCGAATGACAGAACTTTATTTTATATAAATAAATTGCAGATTGCGACGTAACCACAAAAAGACGTATGTCGAGTCTGAAGTAACAACAGGACTGTCTGGAGAGAGAAAGAGAGAAAAAGAGAGAGAGAAAGAGAGAGAGAGAGAGAGAGAGAGATCTATTTTTTGTTCCATTCATTTTATACATTTTTTTTATTAACTCTTGTAATTGATGTGACCAGGGTTGTAACTTGCAACCTTTCGTTATTGAAATTATTCGCTGACCCACATAGCTGTTTGGCCTCGGTCAGACATATGTGACATTTTAAGTAACAACCCAATAATGTAACTGAGAATAGATAGATACCAAAACCATCATGATGACTTAGATAGTGGTGGAAGGCTAGAATAGCATTCATGGGATTTCAAAAGTGTCTTTTTTCCAAGGAAATATTTAAAGTAAGCTATATCAATGTCAGACTGTATTATTGCATCAATTATTTTATAGGCCGAGAATGAAGCTCTGATAAGGTCAGTAGGAACATGGTATCAGCAATGCAGGTATGCAGGGAAACACCAAAATGTATATTTTTTAATGTCCATTTTAAATAAATTCTACTTAAATCAATCTTTAGGAAAGGTTTAATCTTGATGCTTCCCAATAATTTTACTGTTTTATTGTGAAAAGTTTTGAACATATTTGGTACTACTGAATCAGCATATTGAAAATAAAATATAATGATGTACTACTGAAATATATTATCATGTCCAGGTTCAAAATCATCATTTTGGCTGCTTGAACCTCACAAGGATGAGAGTATTTACAGGAATATTATTAAAGATTACAGGAGTTCACAGGAATATTAATAAAGATTACAAAGTTCCCATAATCAGTACACGCATATAGCTTTTCTCCAATGTGAACTCTCTTGTGAATAAGGAGGTGATTATTGCAGGTAAAAGATTTCCCACATTCACTACACTCATAAGGTTTTGCACCACTGTGAACTCTCTGGTATTGAGTGAAGTTACTGTGTTGCCTAAAGCACTTCTACAGGCACTACACTCTTAGGGCTTTTCTCCACTGTGAACTCTGTGGTGTTGAATGAGGGTAAACCTGTGTGTAAATGACTTTCCTCAGCCATTATGCTCATGGTTTTTCTCCAGTGTGAACTCTCCTGTGGATAAGGAGGTGATTATTGTGGGTAAAAGCTTTCCCACATTCACTACACTCCTAAGGTTTTAACCAGTGTGAACTCTCTGGTGTTGAGTGATGGTACTGCTTTGATTGAAGGACATCGTGCAATCACGACACTCATACAGCTTTTATCCAGTGTGGATTTTGTTGAGGAATGAGTTTGGACCTCAGGTAGATGGACATTCCATGATCACTACACTCCTATGGCTTTTCTGCAGTGTAAACTCTTCTGAGATGAATGAGGTTAAAGATTTCTCTGAAAGATTTCCCACATTTTTTACACTTATAATTCACTTCATAAAGGTCAGGCTACTGAGGATCACAAAACAAGGAAGACCTCAAACAAAATGACACACACATGGCAAGCACGACATGGAAGAGAAGCAGGATTGTCAGCTCATTCTTCTGCTAACAGTGTTCAGCATGGTTTGTCTGCTGGTGACATGGAAACCTGTGCTGAAATATGGTTATTCTCATTGCAAGTGATATCTCTCTCTCTCTCTCTCTTTCTCTCTGAATATCTATCACTATTTTATCTTTATCTCTATATCTATATTTATATCTATATACATACACAAGGGTAATATGCAAAGTGTCCCCTTGGGAGTTCAACCAGGAGGACGATCACTCGCAATGACGAGAGCTGACCACCAGGGGACGGTGCGGAACATGATAGGTGACCAATGGCAGCAGCAGGGCACTGAGGGAGTGAGGGAAGGAGAAGGCGGGCAGGTGGGGGGACCCATGCCTAGGCAATACGCGTGCAGTGAGGGATGGAGGAGGTGGGGAGGCAGGGAATCTGATTGGCCCTGATCGCTGGCCAGGCCTAGGGACCCCATGAACAAATTTCATGCGCCAGACCTCTAGGATTCAATAAATTATTAGCTTTTTTTAAAGAACTATTTAAGCTTGTATGTACACCTCATAACACATGTACAGGTCAATGTTAGAGAATACTGAAGATGGAGCAATGCAGAGGAACAGGTGATGCAAAAAGGACTCACAGGTGAAGGTACTCAAAGGCCAGGAGGTCACAGGTGAAATGACAAGTCAGCATAGTGTCAAGTATGGCAGAGAAAAGGTAGAAATATGCTGTTGCTCATGGTACTTGCATCTAAACACTGTTGGAAATGAGCTGGTGCTTGGTATGATCGAAACACCACCCTTATACCATATCTACTCCACATTTGCACCTAAACAGGGCCAGGCCTCTTCTGAGACAATCCTGCATGTTCACCCTGTAAAAAAAATCAGGGATCATCCTGCATATTCCTCTCTACAATTATGTACAAGAGAAATATTCCAAGGATTAATGAAATACGACAGAGATGGGCAGCCAGCATTGGCCTTGAGCCATTCGGCTTGCAATTGTATTTAAGGAATATAATATTACAAACAACTGAAGTGTGATCTTTTAAGAGCAGCTCAAGGTTCATGGAAGTAAAGACCATAAACTGGCAAAGGCAGTCACCAAGGACCTTTGCCTAGAGGAATGAGGTAGAAAAGGAAGCCATGGGTATGGACATAGTCACCCTGCCAGGCAGAGGAATACCAGGTGGGACCCATTAAGCTGTCTACAAGACTCCTGACTCCCAGACACATCCTGCACTGTCTGAGGCAATAATTGTGGAGTCCTTCGCTCAGGGCTCTCCACAGACCTCAACCATGGCAGCAAGAGCACATTTGACTGGACAGTGGGGGAAATGAGCAGAGCCCATGGTCTAGCTGTAGAAGAGTGAAAGCTACATCAGAGGAATAAAGGAAGAGAGAACATCATCCCAGGACACTGGGATAATGTGAAAGTCTTACCTACAGATGATACAAATGCAAAAATTTCCAGCATCACATTGCAGTACAGAAGTCTTTGAGACTCATCAAGAAGCCCCCATTCCTCCTGAGAGAAGAAAATGGCCACATTCTCAACGTTCATATACCTTTTTAATGGAGACAGTACATCCCACGATCAGATTCACTCCTAAGGTTTCAACTCTGTCATATTGCCACCCTCCACATCAATCTGCTCTCTCCACTCCACACACCAGAGAAGATACCAGGGCTTCATCCCATGAAAGTCACTGTCATGTTATATTTCTACCGATATTTTGTCTTCCCACAATAAAGTCAGTTGAGCAGATAGAAGATAACTGAGCTCTGGGATTCACATGTACACCACACTTCCTCTTGACAGTAGAGTGGGTGTCAAGAACATAGGGTAGGAAGAGATGTCGGCCATAGAGGGAGTGTGAGTGATTTGATACTGGTCTTATCAGGCAATACCTGTGTAGTCCCTCAGATTGTTCCTCAAAGACACCAAATACATTGCATCAAACTTCACCTTTCCAACCACAATCCCAGAGTGCTGAGGCCATAGCTGTGTATTACCTGCTGCACAGAGTTCTTTGAACAACACTTCTCTCACACTGCTTCTTTCCCAGAAGCTCAACTTGAAAGGTAACACAAATTTGCATTGGCGAGGACATGTTGTTTCTTAATCACCTTATTTTCGAAATTTATAGATTATCAACTCCATAATCTATTTCTCTCTTACCCTTTTCCCTTACCCATGGCCTAGAGAATTTCAAGCCTGGGGAACACTCATGTATACTCTCATTCCTAACCAACACTGTGTCAGCCCAACAACAAAAGGCAGGTGGGTACATAAATGTTATCCAAGTCCTGAACATGGCAGGTAGCACCAAAACATCACCCTTTCCAGGCATTATCCAAAAATTACCCATATTTTATTGTCCAGACTCCACCAGAAATGGACTCTCCCTACTTTCACTTTTATGTCAATGTCATGGTGCTCTGGCCATGACGTCACACTCCCTCTCCAAGTGCTCATCACTCTTTCGACCACACCTCTCTCACACCTGCACTGCTATAGTCCCGCCACCTATAATCATCTCCTCACCCTCTTACTTATTATTCAGCATGTGTGGTCAAGAGAATGCTTGCCAAATTCATACAGAATCAAGTACTGCCTAGACTCTGATAGTCCACACTCATAGAGGCAGCCTTCAGTCCTGCTCTGAAGGCCTCTCTCCATGACTGTTTTTCCCTTAAATCTAACCTATGAAGAACCACAGTCAGATCTCAGATACTCAGACCTCCCCTCCCTGGGTGCTGCAAGGTTCAATAGGGTCAGGCTGAGAGAACTCTGTAAGCATAGAGGAGTCTGGGAGGCGCGGAGGCCCCACCCAGCCTGATGGTGCTCAACAAGCTTCAGACACACCCTGCACAGCAAGGACGCTGCCTCCCAGGCCTCCTCCTACTCACCACGAGTGGGCTGAAGCCTGTGAGTCCTGGAAGAAACTGAAGAGGTCAAAATGTCCGCCAGGAGGAGGAAGGCGGAAGTCCCACCCTAACAGGATGCACTGACACAAAGTGTCCTTTAGCTCCGCCTACTTCTTCGCAATCCTTTCTGGGTAATGTAGTTTTCTGAAACGCCAAAGGGAGGGCTAGCATCCCAGCCAGTGACATTGGTGAATAATGGTGATGTGGTTCAGCAAGTGGCCCTGGGAAAGGACAAGATGGGGCCAAAGGCCTGGTTAACTGGAACAGGCTGGCAGACCTCCCAGGAGAGGGATGTGGGGAGAACCAGGAGAGATCCCCCAAAGAGTATGTGCACAGGCAAAAATGGGAGACATCTGTAATACTATGAACAATCAAAAAGACATATTAAATTTTTAAAAATATGTATAATATAGCCCAGTTGGTGTTGCTCAATTTTTGACCAATGATCTATTATGATCCATGAGGTCCTGGTTGTATTCCTGGTTAGGGAACATATAAAGAGAGAAAATTCCTTCATGGTGGGGCCCAGAATTTGAGAGACATTTTCCTCTGAACCCGTGCATAATAAATGTAACTCCATCTCTCTAAGAATTGATTGGTTCCTCTCCAGTTCTCTGTAACAGTACCGGCTCCTTCCCGGGCCCTCAGCCTGAAGCAGGGCCTTGCTTCTTCCCTCATCAGAAGTGCAGGGGCTGGTGTTCGGATCCTTTGGGACCACGGTCCCTTCACCAGGAACGTATTGCATCGCCTTTTAGAGAGCTCACCTTGCTCAGGGGCTGCTGTTGTGGGTGTTAGATTTCCAGGGCAATGAACAGAGACGAGGGCTGGGCACTCCCTGATTTAGCTGAGATGCTTAAACCACCCATGTTGCTCCCATGCATAGCTTCTGCCATTGGTTCTCACCTCCAGCGCACTTAGAGGACAAAAAAAAAAAAAACATCCTGTTCCAGAAAATTCAAAAGCAAATGGAGCCGCTAGGGGCCCCGCCCTGGACTCTGACCAGGGGAGCCAGGGAGAAGATCCAGTATTTACAGGAAGAATTTTCAGAGTCCCAAACAGTTCCCAGATTGGCTGAAGTCTTGGATGTTAGCTACAATGTGATCAGAAGGGATTTAAAAAGCAAGTTTGTGCCCACATTGGAGAAGAAACTGAAACAGGATCAAGAGGTCCTTCAGAAAGCTGGGCCTGCCCACTCGCTCCGCCAGCTTCCGGGCCCTGGGGATGCTTGGGAGGTGCTTTCTGCAGGCCGCCCTGTGTCAGGAGCTGAAGCCTCATCCCAAGGCCACGGTCACAGCACAGCTTTGAGGGTGACAAAACCAAATCCTCAGAGTACAAACACCCTGAGGAGACAGAAGGGAAGGAATAAAGGAGTCCAGAGCCTGGAGAAGGAAAGCTTTGTGCCTGTTGCTGCAGCCCAAGGTCAGCACAGAGAGCTGCAGAAGTACTCCACCAGTGGTTGTGAGGGAGCCACAGTGATGGATTGCCAAGTGCGAAGGAGCGGGAAGCATTGAAGTCAAGAGAAGTGGGTGAGCAGAACTTGAGCAGCAAGGTAGTGCAGAGGGGGCGAGAGTTCTTTGACGACAATGGGAACTTCCTGTACAGAATTTGACCCGGAGCCTGGCTGGTGGAGATGTCATGTAAAATACAGCTGAGCGAGCATATTGGAGCTGCCTGGATTTCAGTGTGTGGATTGTCCACCTTGGAAATGATAAGCCTGAAAATGGAAGGAGCCACTTGGATTTCAATCTGACAAGGGACAGTGAACTTCACAGGGCAGATGTATATGTGGGCAGCGTGAATAACAGGCTAGGTGTAGTCTAGCTCCTAGAGCATGGCTCCTGGTCTGACCATGTGGATATTCAGTACTCACCCTTCTTGCTTAGGCTTTCTATGTGTTGAAACCAGCCTGTGTCATCTATGTTAGGAGTTTGTTGTGTTTACAATATGTGTATGGGAGGAATTGAAAAGTGTTCCTTCTGACATCATTTACTTCTTGATTAATGAACACTAACAGTTCTGGAGCTGCTTAGTCAATTGTTTGTATTCATTTTGTGCAAAGTAAAGTGAAATGCAGCCAAAAAATATATATACATAAATGCATAGTGCATGGACATAGACAATAATGTGCTGAGTGCGTAGAAATGGTGGGGGCAGGGTAGAGGGAGGAAAAGGGGGATGAGGATGGGGGAATTTGGGTCTATTTGTAATAGAGCCAACAATAAAAAAGATAGTTTGCCCACATGGCATGGCTCAGTGGATGGGCATGGACCAATGAAACAAGGTATCTCTGGTTGGATTCCAATTAAGGGCACTTGCCTAGGTTGGGGAGCTCCATCCCTGTAGGGGGCATGCAGGAGAGAGCTGCTCAATGATTCTCTCTCATCATTGATGTTTCTCCGTCTCCCTCTCTCTCTAAAAAATCAATAAAGAAAGAAGAGTGTGAAAATTGATTTGACTCAACAACACCAATTTGAGTGAAGACCATCATGTTTTCTCCCAGATCCTCGAAGCAAAATCATGCCTTGGTCTGTTGTGTAGAAGATGTCCCAGGCACACCTGTGTTCAGGAACAGGAAGCAGCCGGAGCAGGTCGGCCTCACCTTGGTCTGTAGTGTTAGAGTTCATTACTTCATGTTCCAAGAGATTTCACTGCACAAGTTCAAAAGATTTTGTAGGTACATTAATTGAAACTGGGGATAATGAAAAAACGTAGGCCTTATGATAGAACAGGAATCAGCAGAGAGATAGAACAGGAAACAGCTGGCTCCTTTGACTCTCTAGAAACATTGTGGGAAATAAATGAGCCAAAGCGAGGCTGCTGTTAGATCACTGGGCATTCAGAGGAAAGGAGGCCTTGAGCGCAGATTCAGGGGTTAGGCCAGGACGAGCTGCCACTGCTCATTGCTCCCCAGGTTGCAGGTTGCATGGGATCCCTGAAAATCTTAGGAGAGCCGGGCAAGCATGGTTCAGTGGTTGAGTGTTCACCTATGACCCTGCAGGTCTCTGATCAATTCCTGGTCAGGACACATGCTCAAGTGGTGGACTGGATCCATATTGTGGTGCACGCAGGAGGCAGCTTATCAGTGATTCTCTCTCATCATTCATCTTTCTCTCTCTCTCTATCCCCCCTCCCTTCCTCACTGAAATCAATAAAAATATAGTTTTGAATGTATATTTTAAATCAATTACACTTACATCAAAGGTTAAAAAATTAATGAAACTTGCCACGGCCCATTATTTTACTATTTTATCATGAATGTTCTTGAGTATATTTGTACGTAATGCATCAGCATGTTGGAAATAAAATATAATGATGTGCTACTGAAATATCCTAGCAGGACCATGTTCAGTGCCAACATATTGTCATTTTGAAACTAATCATGATAGAATATTTACCACCTGGAATAAATGGTGGAGAATGTTAGCAACACCGATTTAACTTAAAAGTGTATCATGTCATACACCATGACCAAGTGGGATTTATCCCAGGAATGCAAGGATGGTACAATATCCGCAAATTAATAAACGTGATACATCAGGTAAACAAATTGAGAGAAAAAAAATCACATAGTCATATCAATAGATGCAGAAAAAGCATTTGACAAAATCCAACACCCTTTCTTGATAAAAACTCTCAACAAGGTGGGAATAGAAGGATCATACCTCAACATAATAAAAGCTATATATGATAAACCCACAGCAAACATCATATTCAATGGGCAATAACTAAAACCATTTCCCCTAAGAACAGGAACAAGACAGGGATGCCCACTCTCACCACTCCAGTTTGACATAGTACTGGAAGTATTAGCCATTGCAATTAGACAAGAAGGATAAATAAGAGGCATCCAAATTGGAAAAGAAGAAGTGAAGCTGTCCTTATTTGCAGATGACATGATATTGTACATAAAAAAAACAAAATACTCCATCAAAAAAACTAATAGACTTAATAAATGAATTCAGCAATGTAGCAGGATACAAAATTAACGCCAAGAAATCTAAGGCATTTCTATACACCAATAGTGAACTTACAGAAAGATAGACTAAAAAAGCAATCCATTTACCATCACACCAAAAAAATTAAGATACCTAGGAATAAACTTAACTAAGGAGGTAAAAGACCTATACACGGAAAACTACAGGACACTGAAAAAAGAGATAGAGGAAGATGTAAACAGATGGAAGAACATACCATGTTCATGGATTGGTAGAATCAACATCATTAAAATGTCCATACTACCCAAAGCAATCTACAGATTCAATGCACTCCCCATCAAAATACCAACAGCATATATCACAGACCTAGAAAGCACTCTCCAAAAATTCATCTGGAATAAAAAAAGACCCCTAATAGCCACAGCAATCCTGAAATAGAAGAATAAAGTAGGAGGGATCTAAATGCCAGATTTCAAGCTGTATTACAAAGCCACTGTTCTCAAAACAGCCTGGTACTGGCACAAGAGCAGACATATAGACCAATGGAACAGAATAGAGAATCCAGATAACAGAGCGAGCAACCTAGGTGCCCGTCAGCAGATGACTGGATCAGAAAACTGTGGTACATCTACACAATGGAATACTATGCTGCCATAAAAAAGAAGGAATTCTCATCATTTGCAGCAACCTGGATGGAATTGGAGAACATTATGCTAAGTGAAATAAGCCAGTCAATGAAAGAAAAATACCACATGATCTCACTCATTTATGAATAATAAAGAACATTATAAACTGACTAGTAGCCCGGTGCACAAAATTCGTGCACATTGAAAGGGAATTAATTAGATGAAATATTTTAATATTGCTATTTGCCCTTTCTTTGTAATAAAAGTGTGAGAGATAAAAGGAAATGAGTACAATGTATAGGGAAATAATACATAATTTTATTAATAACTAAACAATAACAAAATGATATAACAACAATAACAAACTCATAATATAAAAACAACATTGATGCAAATAATGACTGATAAAGTGATTAAACTTATTCTAATATCTCCCTGTATACCACATTAAGAGTAAAAACACTTTCAGAGTGCTTGCCTAATTTCCCTTGAGATAAAGTATTTACAACTTTAACTTTAACGTAACATGCTCTTTGAACTCAAGAGAAAGCAACAGCCGTAATTGGTTTGGCTCAGTGGATAGAGTGTCGCCCTGTGGACTGAAAGGTCCCAGGTTCGATTCCGGTCAAGGGCATGTACCTTGGTTGCGGGCACATCCCCCATAGGAGGTGTGCAGGAGGCAGCTGATCGATGTTTCTCTCTCATCGATGTTTCTAACTCTCTGCCCCTCTCCCTTCTTCTCTGTAAAAAAATCAATAAAATATTTTTAAAAAATACTTAAAAAAAAAAAAAGAGAGAGAGAGAGAAAGCAACATTAACTGACCATGTCCAAAAACGGGTTCAGGTAGGAATATTCCTACTCTGTCTAGAGTTTGTCCTTGTGATTTATTAATAGTCATCACAAATGCTGGCATAACGGGAAACTATCTTCGAATTAATTTAAATGGGTGGCCAGTGTCAGATGGGGACAAATCAATTCTTGGAATCAGAACAATCTCTCCCTCTGCAGATCCTGTGAATATTTCAGCTTTGATAATGTTAGGTCGCAATCTTTTGATAATAAATCTGGTACCATTACAAAGACCCCATTTACTATTAAGATTTCTCAATAGCATGATGATTGCACCCACTTTCAATTTTAATTTATGACACGGCATTCCAGAAGGAGTAATACTACTAAGAAATTCAATAGGAAAATTTTCCTTTTCAGCATCATCTGTTGAGTCAATGGAATCATCACTCAAATAGGTGTGAAAATCTCCATCAAGTATATCCAAAATTTCTTCATTTAATTTTTGAACGTGCTCATTTTTTGAACAAAGAATTGCACGTTTAGATATATTTTTAATATTGTCTATAGATATACTATTTCCAAAGGTGGCTTTAATAATAGATCCATTAAAAATCATTTCATGGGGAATTTCAATAATACCCATTCCTAAATGAAAACTGCTATCAAGTTTGCCATCTCCAAGTTTTACTAACCATTCACTATATGCAGAATCCTCTGATCTCATATTTGTTTTAAGAGACAACTATCTGAAACATCCCCAAACACTACAGTACTTTAAACTTATTTGTACTATGGCCAATCGTATAGGATGGGACACAAAAATCCCCTCTGAAAAGAACTTTCCCACCAAATGCAACATTCAAAGTAGTGCCAGCGAGAGCTTTATATGTATGGCACGTGTGCAAGTCAAAGTTTATTTTTAAATTTCCAGTGTGTGTCATATGTACTGGTTGGTCAGACGGATGGACAAATGTCGGTCACTTAGCCTTTTATCTATACAGATTATGAGTCATGATTTTACCTTTTTTAAAAATTATCCTTTAATACCTCCAAAGCACAATGAGTAAGAATCTGAAGGTTTATGTGGCTTCTATTTGGTTTCTAGGACAAAGTTCTTTCCTTTACCCATCACTCACTTCTCTCCTTTTATTCTTGAATGTTAATTCCAACATAATTTTTGTAACACCTCTTGAAAAGGATCCCACCAAGTTTTTGATAGTCCACATGATAAAACTTACAGAAAAACTACAGCATGAGACTTTCATTCTATCACTAACTTCTTCATATAACTGTAATTCCTCAGTCTCTATAGAATGAAAAAGGAAAATAAAAGTGCCTTCTCTCATTCCAAGGCCTTTCTCAGTCAGGCAACCACAAAAGGAATGAGCCTACAATTCATGCCATGTAATCTCTATCAGGCATAATTCAAATCAAATCCCATCAGGCAAAGTCTGGGTTAATTAAAATGTATAAGAGAACAGTGGTGACCTGGGGGAGAACTTATGAAACCTTGTCTCCTGCTTTTGCTGAATATTCTTTTTGTTATGCTAGACTCCAAGTCCCTATCGGAGACCTGGTCGGGCGGCTGTGGGCGCTAACCCATGCTGCCTGCCCTCGTCCATGATCCGTGATGGCGGACCTGGTCAGGCAGCTGTCGGCACTAACCCACGCCGCCTGCCCTGGTCCGTGATCCATGATGGCGGACCTGGGCAGGTGGCTACAGGCACTAACCCATGCTACCTGCTCTGGTCCGTGATCGGTGATCACACCGCCTGCCCAGGTCCGTGATACATGATGGCAGACCTGGGCAGGCGGCTACGGGCGCTAACCCATGCTGCCTGCCCTGGTCCGTGATCCGTGATGGCGGACCTGGGCAGGCGGCTGCGGGCGCTAACCCACGCTGCCTGCTGTGGTCCATGATCCCTGATCGGGGCTTCGAGTCAGCCGCTGCTGGCAGCGGCTGACTCGAAGCTCCTATCCAGGACCTTGTCAGCCGGCTGCTGGCACTAACTGCCTGCCCCAGTCTACCATCATGGCTTGGATTCCACCGGCAGCGGGCGCTGCCCCCACCCCCCTGCCATCTTTGCTGGTTTAATGTGTATATTTGCTCCTGATTGGCTGGTGGGCGTGACTGGTGGGCGTGGCTTATGGGTATAGCGAAGGTACGGTCAATTTGCATATTACTGTTTTATTAGGTAGGATGTTGCACATAATACAACTTGCACACGTGCCAGTCTCATGCAACTGGCTGAAAAAAAAAGACCTGAAAGATGAACTAATAAGATGCAACTGTGAAGTTCTTGACCACTGAAGATCACAAAACAAGAGAGACTTCAACAGAAATAGAGCAAAAACATGGCAAGCACCACACGGAAGAGAAGGGGACTGTCCACCTCATTCTGCTGCTAACAGCATTCAGTAGATCTTCTCTGCTGGTGACATGGGCAAGCTGTGCAGAAGGTTGGTTACATCTCATTCCAAGCAAAATTCAATAAACAAGTAGCTGGTGTTTGAGGGGTATTTAAGCCTGTATGTGCTCCTTATAGCACTTGCATAGGTCCAAGGAGTAGTATACTGCAGAAAGAGATGTGCAGAGGAATAGGTGATGTAAAAAGGACACAAAGATGAAGATAGCCAAATCTAAGAAGTCAGCAATGAAATGACAAGTCAGCAAAGTGACAAGTGTGGAAAAGAAAAGTACAAATGAGGTGTGGCCATTGAAACCTGCATGAAACACTGTTGTACGGGAGCAGGTTCCCGGTATAATCTGTACACCATCCTTACATCATACCTCCCCCCAGTTGCCACTCAGCTGGGCTAAGCATCCTCTAGGACCATCCTATACGTTCACCCTAGAGAAACCCAGGGTTCTCCCTGCATCTCCTTTTCTAGAAGTATGTACAAACTAAATATTCTGAGTATCAATGAAAAGACAACACAGGTGAGCAGCCATCACTTGCCCATAGCATTCAGCTTGCAATAGTATCCAGGGAAGGTAATATGACAAACAATAATTGGAGGGTCTTACAAGAACAGCCCCTGGTTCATGTATGTAAAGAAGGTAACTGACACGAGGTCTTTATCAACAGGAAAGGTGCAGAATTGGAAGCCATGGAAATGGATAGAGTCACCCTCCCTGGAGTGGAAGAGCAGGAGGGACCCATTAAGTGGTCTGTAAGACTGCTGACACCCAGACACTTCCTGCAGTTTCTGAGGCAACTGGTGTCAGGGAGGTTCATGGAGTCTATTGCTCAGGGTTCTTTGCACAGCTCAGCACTGGCAGCCACAGCCCATTTGACAAGACAGTGGGGGAAATTAGCTGAGCCCATGGTCTGGCTTTGAGAGAGAGAGTGCTAAGTCTGGAGAATAAATAACGAGTGGGCATCACCTTAGGACACTAGGAAAGATGTGAAGGTCTTACCTATGAATGATACAAGTGCAAACACTTCCACCATCACATGACAGTACAGACGTCTCTGAGCTTCATCAAGGATCTTCCACTCCTCCTGAGAGAAGGCAATGGCCACGTCCTCAAAGTTCATAACCTGTCATAATGGGCATAGAACATCCCATGAGAAGATTCTCTCTTGAGATTCCAAGTCTGCCATACTACCCACCCTGCACATGCATATGCTCTCCAACTCCCCACATCAGAGAAGAAAGCAGCCCTTGTTCCCTTAAAGTCAATCTCTCCTTATATTCTTACTGATGCTGTGTCTTCCCACAACAATAAAGGCAGGTGAACAGATACAAGTTACCTGTGCTCTCATCCTCAAATAGGAGTCACACTGCCCCCTTTCAATAATAGTTGGTGTCAGGAACATAGGGTAGGAGGAGATGTTGCACATAATGGGAATGTGATGGGTTTGACTCTGGTCTTGTCAGGCAATACCAATGTTGTCCTCCAAATGATCCCTCCAAGACACCAAACAACATGGTAATGCCCATTGCACTTCTGACTCCAATCCCAGTTTGCTGAGGCCATCACTCTGCATTACCTGCTGCCCATAGTTCTTTGATCCACACTTGTCTCACACAGCTTCATTCCCAGAGGCACAACTTCACTGGTAACATAAATAAGCCATGACGAGGACAGGGTGTTTTCTAATCAGCTTCTTTCCCCAAATTCTAGTTCACCACCTCTGGAATACATTTCTCTCTCACCCTTCTCTCTTCTCCTTTCTCCATGCCGGTGGGGATTTTCAAGTGCCGGTGACACTGATGTATGTTATCTCATTCCTAGTGTTCACTGGGTAAGCCCACAACAAGAAATGGCAGGTGGGCACATATATGGCCTCTAAGCTCTACACTTGTCATGTAGCATCACAGCAACCCATCTTGTTAGAAATTATCCTAATATTCCCCATATCGTATCATAAAGACACCATCAGAGATGGACTCCCCTTTCATTCATTTGTACGTCCTTGTTAGTGTCTGGCCGCTTTGCTTTTAGTCCCAGGGACCACAGTGATGTCATCATTCCCTGTGTGTGATTGTGCAGCTCAGCCCGGGTTCCCCACCTGCCACACTGACATAGATGGCACCTCCCATACTGTTTTCTGGGTCACTGCATGCTCTGCCCTCAAGAGAACCTTGGCTGCTTGTCCTCATAGGTCCCTATATATATGCACACTCATAAAAAGGTAATATGTTAATTCAACTGGGAGACCTTCCGGATATCCTTCTAGATAAAGCCTGGGGTTTGGCTGTCCTGTAAACCACCCCCAAATGACCCTCAGCCCTTTGCTCAGGCCGGCCACACACCCCAGCGGGTCCCCTACCCCAATGGTGGCATTGCCTGCCTGCAAAGAGCCCTCAGCCCCTCGCCCAGGCTGGCAACGCCTCTAATTGGGGACACTCAAACTGTTGGGGGCATGGCTGGCCTGCATACTACTCCAGTTCCTTACCCAGGCATGCACCGCTCCCAGTGGGGACCCCCACCCCAATGGGGCCATGGCCAGCATGCAAACAGCCCCAGGCCCCTCACCCAGGCCAGCCCCGACCCCCAAGAGTACCCCTGCCATGATTCCCACCCCCTTCAGGGCACACCAGCCGGCCCCCACCTGTGCACCAGACCTCTATATGTACTAACAAAAAGGTAGTATGCTAATTAGACTGGGAGACATGCTGGAAGTCCTTCAGGACAAAGCCACGGTGACGGGGCCAAGGAGAAGGCAGTTAGGGGTGATCAGGCCAGGAGGGGAGGGCATTTGCGGGTGATCACGCAGCAAGGTGGGGTAGTAGTGGTTAGAAGGCCAGCGTTGTGGGGCAGTTGGGCATAAGCAGGCTGGCATCAGAGTGGCTAGGGGCAATCAGGCAGGCAGGCAGGTGAGTGGTTAGGAAACAGCGGTCTTGGATTGCAAGAGGAATGTCCACCTGACATCCCCCAAGGGGTCCCACATTGGAGAGGGTGCAGGCCAGGCTGAGGGACACCCCTTACCCACGTGCATGAAACTCATGCACTGGTCTACTAATACACACACACATACACACACACAATGAGTGGCCAGATTATTATGATTTCTGAACACAAAATAATCTGGCCACTCAGTGTATATTGTACATAAAAGGCTAATATGTAAATTGTCCCTGCGACCTGGAGTTTGATCAGCAGGCAGGCCAGCCAGCCACCCATGTTCCCTCCCCCTGGCCAGGCTGGCCAGACCCCACCCATGACCCATGCAAAAATTCATACATACACCGGGCATCTAATACACACACACACACACACACACACACACTGAGTGCCCAGATTATTATGCGTTCAGAGGTCATAATAATCTGGCCACTCAGTGTATATACTAATAAAAGAGTAATATGCTAATTCAAACTGAAGACCTTCCGGATGTCCTTCTGGAAAAGGCCGGGGGTTTGGCTGGCCTGCAAACAACCCACAAATGTCCCTCAGCCCCTACCCCAGGCGGACAAAAAGGCCCAGCAGGTACCCTCAACCCAATGGGGTGTGACCAGCCTGCAAAGGGCACTCAGCCCCAAGCTCAGACCAGCCACACCCACCCCATCATAGACCCTTAACCCGATGGGGGCATGGCTGGCCTGCATACTGCCCTAGTTCCTCACCCAGGCTGGCATCACCCCAAGTGTTGACCCACACCCCAATGGGGACATGGCCGGCTTACAAACCACCACAGGCCACTCACCCAGGCCACCCCCTCTCCCCAAGTGGACCCCTACCCTGAACCAGGACCTCCTTCAGGGCAGACCAGTGGCCTTCACCCATGCACCAAGCCCCTATCCTACCTAATAAAAGAGTAATATGCAAATTGACAATACCTTCGCTACACCACCAGCCACGCCCACCAGGAAACCATCCGCCGGAGGCTGTTCTGGCCTTGGGCTCGGCTGGACCCCAGCTTCCCTGCGACGGATTGCAGGAGCCGACCCACAGTTGCCGGAGGCTTGTCCGGCCTTGGGCACCAGCTGGGAGACTGCGATGGATCACCGGCGGAGGCTTTCCCAGCCTTGGGCACCAGGAGGGAGCCTGCGATGGATCGCAGGCAACTGGGGGTCCGCTCCCGCCATCCGTCGCAGGGAGGCTGGGGTCTGGCCGAGCCCAAGGTCGGGAAAGCCTCTGCCAGAGGCTTTTCCAGCCTTGGGCACCAGCGGGAAGTCTGCGATGGATCGCAGGCAACTGAGGGTCCGCTCTTGCGAGGGGGTCTGCTCCTGTGGTGGATTGCAGGGAGCTGGGGTCCCCTGCCCAATGGATGGTGTCTGCTATCACAGGAAGCTGGAGGTCACCTTCCCAGGCCTAAAGCTTTGGCCAGAGGCTTTAGGCCTGGGCAGGGCACAGCCTGTGATTGGTGTGAACTATAGAGGAAACACCTTTTCTGACTGCACATTGGCTAAGCTTCCTGTATGCCACTGGTAAAATTCTTAGTAACTTGGGTAATAAGAATCCAAAAAGGTGATCTAGAGTTTTTCCACCACACTTCTGGAGAAAAAAATGAAGGTCCGCTGCTGGAGGGCTAAGAAATGTCATATCCTGCCCTAGCTGGTTTGATTCAGTGGATAGAGCCTCGGCCTGCCCACAGCAGGGTCTGGGTTGATTCTGATTAAGGGCATGTACCTACCTTGCAGACTCCTCCATGGCCGGGGCCCAGATCAGGGCTCATGCAGGAGGCAACCAATCAAAGTGTTCCTCTCACTTTGATGTTTCTCTCTGTCTTTCCCTTTCTCTTCCACATTCTCTAAAAGTCAGTGGAAACATATCCTTAGGCAAGGAAAAAAGAAAGAAAGAAGAAAGAAAGAAAGAAAGAAAGAAAGAAAGAAAGAAAGAAAGAAAGAAAGAAAGAAAGAAAGAAAGAAAGAAAGAAAGAAATGCATATCCTATGAAAGACACATGTTGAAAATGCCTAGAAAGTTGTCATTTTTTCTTGATAAAGGGACTGGAGTCGTGTTGATGAAAACACCTTGGTGGCTGTGGTGACTGGCAGTGGCTGCAGCAGCAGGGTGATGGGGCTGGTGCCTTCCCCTGACCAGCCTGTTTGCCTCCCACAAAGGGAGGCCAGACTGCGGCTTAGGTCCGCTTCCCGTGGGGATCGGGCCTAAGCCATCAGTAGGATATCCCCTGAGGGCTCACAGTATGTGAGAGGGGGCAGGTTGGAATGAGGGACCCCCACCCCCAGTGCAAGAATTTCATGCACCGGGCCCTTAGTCTATACTAATAAAAAGGTAGTATGCTAATTAGACCAGGAGACATTTCGGACTTCCTTCCAGACAAAGCTATGGTGGCGGGGCTAAGGCAGAGGCGGTTATTGGTCACCAGGCAAGGAGGGGAGGGCATTTTCAGGTGGTCAGGCCAGCAGGGGGGACCAGTTGGGGGCGAGTATGCCAGCGGCTGGGGGCAGTTGTGGGCAAGCAGGCCAGCAGGGGGGGAAGTTGGGTGTGAGCAGCATGGTGGGGTGGGGGGCAGTTGGGGGTGAACAGGCCGGCAGGGAGGGCCAGTTGAGGATGAGAAGGCCAGTGGGGTGGGATAGTTGGGAGCGAGCAGGTCAGCAAGCAAAGTGGTTAGGGGCGATTAGGCAGGCAGGCAGGTGAGTGGTTAGGAGCCAGCGGTCCTGGATTGCAAGAGGGATATCCTACTGCCGGTTTAGGCCTGATACTACAGGGGATCCCAGATTGGAGAGGGTTCAGGTCACGCTGAGGGACATTGCCTCTCCGCCCCCCTCCCATGCACAAAATTCATGAACTGGGCCACTAGTATATATACACTGAGTGGCCAGGAAATTATGATCTCTGAATGCATAATAATCTGACCACTCAGTATATATCCTATAAAATAAAAGGTTAATATGCAAATTGCCCCTCGACTAGGAGTTCAACCAGCAGGCATGCTGGCCAACTGCCCTTGTCCCCTCCCCCTGGTCAGGCTGGCTGGACCCCACCCATGAACGAATTCATGCACCAAGGGTCTTATATATACACACTGAGTGTCCAGGTTATTATGCATTCAGAGATTATAATAATCTGTCCACTGTGTGTGTGTGTGTGTGTGTGTGTGTAGAGAGAGAGAGAAAGAGAAAGAGAGAGAGAGAGGGAGAGAGAGATCTATTTTTTTTCCCATTAATTTTATACATTCTTGTAATTGATATATATATATAGTAGGACTTCGGGTTACGTCGGAAATCTGTTCCTTTGCGCGACATAATGCAATTTTCGCTGTAAGTCAAAAGCCACTTACATAAGCACCTAAGTCATTCACAAGGCACACATACACAGCAGAAATGAAGTGAAACAGTAAAAAAAAATTAAAAGAAAAATAGCAATTCTTAACCTTTACTTGTGGTAAATAAATAAAAAGCATAAAGCACATACGTACATATAAAGGTAAATACTGGATTATCCTTACCTTTACTACTGTTCTTGCCTTGCACACAGGACGATGCAAAGTGGAGAAAGACAGGCTTACACTAGGCTTCTGCGGGGAGGAGGTTTGAGAGGCAGAACCTGCAGAAGATGCATGTGATACTAGGTCAGGTGAGTCCGGAGAGGCAGAACCTGCAGAAGGTACTGGAGATCCTGGGTCAGGTGAGTCTGGAGAGGCAGAACTTGCAGAAGGTGCTGGAGATACTGGGTCAGGTGAGTCTGGAGACGCATATGAGGTAGAGGGTACGGAATCTGTTGCAGGCCTCTCCACCTTCTTAAAATAATGTTCGAGGCTAGTCTGGAAGGATACCTTCTTCTTGTCCTCCCAAATCTCCTTGTAACACCGCAGGCTATCCATGACCCCTCTGGTAACCTTAGTGTACCTGTCAATGTTGGGTTCCTGAGCCTCAAACCTTGCCAAGGCATCCTCTATCATGGCAAAGGCCCCTGCTAATTCCTTGCTTGTAAATCTCCTGGGCTCTGGGGTTGGTATGTCTTCCTCTTCAATTAACTGCTGTTTCAGTTGAGTGAGGTCCTCGGCAGATAGCTCCTCTCCATGAGATGCCAGCAGCTCTGTGACATCCTCAGCCTCCACCTCCAAATCAAGCTGCTTACTCAACTCAACAACATTGTCGATGACAACCTCAATGGAATCCTCGAAGCCATGGAAATTGTTCACAAACTGGGGACATATTTTTTTCTAAACACCATTCAAGTTGGTCTGCTTAACTTCATCCCAAGAATCAGAAATGTTTTTTACAGCAGCAAGAACATTGTAAGATTTCGAAAACTCATTGAGAGTCAACTCTTTATCCTTCTCAGTTGCCGTAAAAGCCATAGCAAATGTCCTTCGGAGGTAGTAGGCCTTGAAAGAGGCGATGACACCTTGGACCATAGGCTGTAAAAGGGAGGTGTTGCTACGTGGAAGGTAAACCACCTTGACATTTGGATGAATGTCATTCAAATCGGCAGGGTGACAAGGGGCATTGTCCAGCACTAGCAACACCTTAAAGGGCAGCCCCCTTGAAGTACAGTAGTCCTTGACTTCTGGAACAAATTGGGTGATGAACCAGTCCTCAAATATGCTACGAGTCACCCATGCCTTCTTGTTAGATTTCCAGATGACAGGTAGTAGACCCTTCCATATGGCCTTGATTGCCCTTGGATTCTCGGTCAGACACACCAAGGGCTTCAACTTGAAGTCACCAGCAGCATTAGCCCCAAGTAGCAAAGTCAATCTCTCCTTGCTGGCTTTATGGCCTGATGCTGTCTTCTCCTCCTTAGCAATGTACTTACGTGTAGGCATATGCTTCCAGAACAAGCCTGTCTCATGCACATTAAACACTTGTTGATCACAGTAACCGCCCTCCCTAATTATCTCAGCCAACGCACTAGGAAAATCACCTGCTGCTTTAGCATCACCACTAGCAGCTTCCCCTGGCATCTTAAGATTATGCAAATTAGCACGAGCCTTAAAATGCATAAACCAACCTTTGCTAGCCACCATCTCTTCACTTTCACTCCCTTCCCCCTTTTCTTCTTTCAAGGCCTCAAACAATCTTTTAGCATTCTCCTAAATCAACATCAGGCTAACTGGGATACGCTGTCAATACTGCTCATCCAGCCAAAGCACTAATAATCTTTCCATCTCAATAATGAGACCACTATGCTGCTCTGTAACCACAGTGGATTTCATAGGAGCAGATCCTTTCACATGTTCAAGTATATGCTTTTTATCACTGATGATCTTCAAGACAGTCGTATGACTTAAGCCAAGAAACCGGCCGATGTTTGTAGGTGTTTCACCCTTTTCCAAGTGTCTTATTGTGTCTACTTTCACTTCCATTGTCATGGCTTTCCTTCTTTTTGTAGCACTGCCATCAGAAGAATCTGCCTTATGCTTAGGAGCCATAAGGAAGGGCAAAAAGTGTTCAAAATAATAATACAAACAAAAGAGAGCGAATGAAGCACAATCCAAAACGGCTTATAAACGGCGACTGAATGACAGTATCTTCCTTGTATAGCGCCGCGTGATGACTTATTCATCCACTCTGCTGGCCAACTGGTTCCCGGGAGAACTTCGTGCAAACACCTTACATCGAATGACAGAACTTTTTTTTTTTATATAAAAGAATGGCAAATGGCATGTAAACACAAAACGACATATATCGAGTCCTAAGTAACCTGAGGACTGCCTGGAGAGAGAGGGAGAGAGAGAGAGAGAGAGAGAGAGAGAGAGATCTATTTTTTGTTCCATTCATTTTATACATTTTTTTTATTAACTCTTGTAATTGATGTGACCAGGGTTGGAACTTGCAACCTTCCGTTATTGAAATTATTCGCTGACCCACTTAGCTGTTTGGCCTCGGTCAGATATATGTGACATTTTAAGTAACAACTCAATAATGTACCTGATAATAGATACCAAAACCATCATGATGACTTAAATCGGGGCTCCTCAAACTACGGCCCGCAGGCCACATGCGGCCCACAGAGGACATTTATCTGGCCCACCAGGTGTTTTTGCAGCTGCTATCTGTCCTGCTGAGCAGCCAACTTAGCAGTGTGCATAGGAATTTGTTCATAGGTTTTTTTTTTAAACTATAGTCCGGCCCTCCAATGGTCTGAGGGACAGTGAACTGCCTGGCCCCCTGTTTAAAAAGTTTGAGGACCCCTTACTTTGATAGTGGTGCAAGGCTAGAACAGCATTAATGGGATTATAAAAGTGTCTCTTTTTCCAAGGAAATATTTAAAGTAAGCTATATCAATGTCAGACTGTCATTATTTCTTCAAATAGATTTTCTAGTCCCTGCTGCTCTTCTTGTCCTTCTGGCAGCCCTATTATACGCATGTTACTTCGTTTCATGTTGTCCCGAAGCTCCCTTAGGCTTTCCTCCTGCTTTTTAATTTTTTTCTCCAATTGCTGTTCAGCTTGAGCTTGTTTCTGTACCTGATCTTCTAACTCACTAATTCGGTCCTCTGCTTCTTGTAGTCTACTGTTGAAACTTTCCATGGTGTTTTTGATTGTAGCTATATCACTTTTCATTTCTTCCTGATTCTTGCATAAGTTGTTGATTTTCTCATCCATCCGATGTATAAATTCCACGACCATTACTCTGAACTCCTTTTCGGTCATGTTGCAAGCTTCAGTTTCACTAATTTCCTTTCTTGGCGACTCCACATTTTCTTTCCTCTGTGAGATATTTCGTTTCCCCATTCTGGCTATTACCAGAAAGCTCAAGCTTCCGTTTGCGTGGACCTGGGCCGTGTGCTGTGGGGACTTCGCTCCACCCGAGTTTCACTGGAGTGCTCTGACACTAGGACGTGTGGCTGCCTTTGGTTGGTGGGAACCAGACTTGCCCAGGGTCAGTGTCCCCAGTGTTTCGTGTGGTCTCGTGTGCACACTTGGAATCAGGGGCCCTGTCTGCACCACACTGTTGGTATGCGCCGAAAATGAGATCCTTAGGATGTGCCAGGAGTCAGAGTTTCCCTGTGTCTGCACCAAGACTCGAGTGTCAAAGTCTCTGTTGCCTTGTGTGGTTTCTCGTTGAGAATCAGGGTCCCTGTGTGTGCATGCACCAACAATTGGGGTCGCTGGCTCTTAGTGTGAATGCGCTGTGAGTCAGGGATCCCAGGCAGCTGTGTCCGGCGTGTCAAATTCCCTGAAGTGGAGCTGCGTCCTGTGTGTGCTCTCTCTACTGAGCCAAATCGGCTGGAGCGCACATTCTTAAAATCCTGAAGGTGAGCTGACTCCGTGGTGCACTCTCCCAAAGTCCCGGAAGGGGGGCGGAGTCCGTCCTGCGCGCCAACTTCCCCAAAGGGAAGCCCTTCTGTGCACGCTCTAAGATTCCCAGAAGGGGGAGCTGTGACCCGCAAGCCAAATTCCCCGAAGGGGAGCCCTCTGTGCGCACTGACAGATTTCCCCGAAGGGGAGCTGCTTCTATCCCGTGCGCGCCAAATTCCCTAGGGGGGAGCGCGTCCCTGCGCAAAGCTCGGCAGCTTGGGCGAGGGGCGGGTCTAACAGTTACTATGGCGCTCTCGGGTCTAACAGTTACTATGGCGCTCTCCGCGCGCCTGTGAGCGCTCAGCAGCTTGGGGGAGGGGCGGGTCTAACAGTTACTATGGTGCTCTCCGCGCGCCTGCTGGGAGTGGGGTAGGCTCTTTGACTCACGGAATTCTGCTGAGAAGTCTGGATTCTTGTTGTTTGTTGTTCTGAAGCTGTGATAGCAGATCTCTGTGCCCAGTGGCTGCAGGGTCCTGGTTTGTGTCAGAAGCCAGGATCCGCGTCTCAGGCAGCTCTGTTTCCCAAGATGGCGTGGTCTCCGCGTCCGCACCAGCCGCTGAGAAGTGTCCGCTTTGTGCGCGGGGCTGCGCCGTCTAGGACTGCCCAGTTAGGGAGCCCCTTGGAAGACGTGCAGAATCTAACTGACCCTAGCTCACACATACACACACACACACCACAGACATCTACACTCTCCTCTATGGGTTCCTCACTCACACTCTCTCCCTACCATCCTGCCGGTCGCCATCTTTCAAGAGGAGCTCAATGTCAGACTGTATTATTGCATCAATTATTTTATAGGCCGAGAATGAAGCACTGATAAGGTCAGTAGGAACTTGGTGTCAGCAATGCAGGTATGCAGGGAAACACCAAAAATGTATATTTTTTAATGTCCATTTTAAATAAATTCTACTTAAATCAATCTTTAGAAAAGGTTTAATCTTGATGCTTCCCAATAATTTTACTGTTTTATTGTGAAAAGTTTTGAACATATTTGGTGCTACTGAATCAGCATATTGAAAATAAAATATAATGATGTACTATGGAAATATATTATCATGTCCATGTTCAAAATCATCAATTGGCTGTTTGAACCTCACAAGGATGAGAGTATTTACACCAGGATATTAATAAAGATTACAAACTTCCCATAATCAGTACACGCATATTGCTTTTCTCCAATGTGAACTCTCTTGTGGATAAGGAGGTGATTATTGCAGGTAAAAGATTTCCCACATTCACTACTCTCATAAGGTTTTACACCACTGTGAACTCTCTGGTATTGAGTGAAGTTACTGCGTTGCCTAAAGTCACTACACTCTTAGGGCTTTTCTCCACTATGAACTCTGTGGTGTTGAATGAGGGTAAACCTGTGTGTAAATGACTTCCCACAGTCATTATGCTCATGGCTTTTCTCCAGTGTGAACTCTCCTGTGGATAAGGAGGTGATTACTGTGGGTCAAAGCTTTCCCACATTCACTACACTCCTAAAGTTTTCACCAGTGTGAAGTCTCTGGTGTTGAGTGATGGTACTGCTTTGATTGAAGGACATCCTGCAATCACGACACTCATACAGCTTTTCTCCAGTGTGGACTTTGTGTTGTTGAATGAGTTTGGACCTCAGGGTAACAGACTTCCCATGATCCCTACACTTCTACACTGTTAACTCTTTTATGATGAATGAGGTTAAAGATTTCTCTAAAAGCTTTCCCACATTTTTAGACTTATAATTCACTTCTCTGGAGCAGACAACCTCATGTTAAACAACTTTCCGGTTGTAGCTGGAAGTTCTTTCACATTAACCCCACTTATCATGACCTCCTCCACTGAGAAATTCCTGTGAAATCTCACTACCGCTGTGTGACTCCACAGTGTTAGAAGTAGCCTAGTGCTGGGAAACCCCCAAGATGGCTGGAAAGTCTTTCCCAACCTCCCTATTGGTGGAAGGCACCCATATTAAGTAAAAGCTGCAGTGGGACACAAATGAGGCC
The DNA here is from genome assembly GCF_951640355.1 of Cnephaeus nilssonii. NCBI lineage: Eukaryota > Metazoa > Chordata > Mammalia > Chiroptera > Vespertilionidae > Cnephaeus > Cnephaeus nilssonii. The sequence continues at coordinate 723,151 of NC_137095.1, read as the reverse complement.
CTGTCCATATCTTCTTTCTAGAGCTTCTGTCCACTGGCATCTCTGTGTTGCTGGTGAGGGTTTGCACTGAAACAGAATTCTCTCACACATGTGCCAGTGTAAAAAGCTTTCCGATCAAAGTATGCTGCTTGTAACTCAGTCAGGTGCAAAGTACCTTTTAAGACTGAGAAAAAGTTGGGTCTTCTGGGTTGCTGGAGCTGTCTTAAAAGCCCTGAACAGTGACTCTCCTGGTATATATATGCTCTGCTCAGAATTGGGCTCTTCATCATCCATTTTATACCAACAACGTGAAAACAGAAAGATAGTGAAGAACTGAATGCTGACTGTGGTGACAGGTGGACGTCCCTTTAAAAAAGTTTGTTGCACAAAACACGTTGGTTCTGTGCAATTGACTGACAATAAAAGATCTGTAGGCAGGATTTATAAGATACTGCTATGAAGGTCTGGGTAGTGAAGATCAGAAAACAAGGAAGACCTTAAATGAAATATGACTCACTATGGCAAGCACCACATGGAAGAGAGGCAGAATTGTCAGCTCAATTCTTCTACTAATAGTGTTCAGCATGGTTTGTCTGCTGGTGACATGGAAAGCTGTGCTGAAATATGGTTAGGTCTTATTCCAAGTTACACACACACATAAGGCTGATATGCAAAGTGTCCCCTTGGGAGTTCAACCAGGAGAACAATTGCTTGCTATGACATGTACTGACCACCAGGGTGTGGTGAGGAACGTGGTGGGTGAGCAATGGCGGCAGCAGGGCACTGAGAGAGTGTGGGAAGGAGGAGGCGGGAAGGTAAAAGGGGATGGGGGGAGAAACCATGCAATGGTGGCGTGCGGGTGGTATGTGATGGAGGAGATGGTGAGGCAATAAACCTGATCGCCTGCCAGACCTAGGGACCCTACCCATGAACAATTTGCATGCACCGGGCCTCTAGTATTCAATAAATTACTAGTATTCAAGAACTATTTAAGCTCGTATGTGCATCTCATAACATGTGCAGGTCAATGTTAGAGAATGCTGAAGATGGAGCAATGCAGAGGAACACGTGATGCAAAAAGGCCACACAGGTGAAGGTTCTCAAAGGCCAGGAGGTCACAGGTGAAATGACAAGTCAGCACAGTGTCAAGTATGGCAGAGAAAAGGAAGAAATGTGCTGTTGCCCATGGTACTTGCACCTAAACACTGTTGGAAATGAGCAGGTGCTTGGTATCCTCTAAATACCACCCTTACACCATATCTAGCCCACATTTGCAACTCAACTGGACCAGGCCTCTTCTGAGACCATCCTGCATGTTCACCCTGTAAATAAAAGTTCAGGCTTCAGCATGCACATTCCTCTCTACAAGTATGTACAACAGAAATATTCCAAGTATTAATGAAAGATTATATAGATGGGCAGCCAACACTGGCCTAGAGCAATTTGGCTTGGAATCATATTTACAGAAGATGATATTACCAACAATGGAAGTGTGATCTTGTAACAAAAGTTCAAGATTCAGGTAAGTAAAGACCATAATCTGGCACAGGTAGTCACCAAGGACCTTTGGCTAGAGGAAAAAAGTAGAAATGGAAGTGATGAATCTGGACATAGTCACCCTCCGAGGGAAAGAAAGAGCAGGTAGGACCCATTAAGCTGTCTATAAGACTCCTGACTTCCAGACACTTCCTGCACTGTCTGAGGCAATGTTTGTGGAGTTCTTCGCTCAGGGCTCTCCACAGACCTCACCCATGGCAGCCACAGCACATTTGACAGGACAGTGGGGGAAATGACCAGAGCCCATGGTCTGGCTGTAGAAGAGTGAAAGCTACATCAGAGGAATAAAGGAAGAGAGAACATCATCCCAGGACACTGGGATAATGTGAAGGTTTTACCTACAGATGACACAAGTGTCAAAACTTCCAGCATCGCATCGCAGTAAAGAAGTCTCTGAGGCTAATCAAGGAGCCCCCATTCCTCCTGAGAGAAGACAATGGCCACATCCTCAACGTTCATATACCGTCATAATGGGGACAGTACAGCCCACGATCAGATTCACTCCTAAGGTTCCAACTCTGTCATATTCCCACACTCCACATCAATCTGCTCTCTCCACTCCACACACCAGAGAAGATACCAGGGCTTCATCCCATGAAAGTCACTGTCATGTTATATTTCTACCGATATTTTGTCTTCCCATAATAAAGGAAGTTGAACAGATAGAAGATAACTGTGCTCTGGGATTCACATGTACGCCACACTTCCTCTAGACAGTAGAGTGGGTGTCAAGAACATAGGGTAGGAAGAGATGTCATACAGGGAGTTTGAGTGATTTGATACTGGTCTTGTCAGGCAATACCTGTGTAGTCTCTCAGACTGTTCTTCAAAGACACCAGATACACAGCATCAAACTTCACCTTTGCAACCACAATCCCAGAATGCTGAGGCCATAGCTTTGCACTGCCTGCTGGACATATTTCTTTGAACAACACTTCTCTCACACTGATTCATTCCCAAAGGCACAACTTCAAAGGAAATGCAAATTTGCCATGGCAAGGATGGGTTGTTTCCTAATTACCTTATTTTCCAATATTATAGAGAACCATCTCCATAATCCATTTCTCTCTTACTCTTCTCCCTTACCCATGCCCATGGAAAATTTCAAACCTGGGGAACACTGATGTATATCTCATTCTTAATCATAAGTGTGACACCCCCAACAACAAAAGGCAGGTGGGTACATAAATGTCATCCAAGCCCTGAACATGGCAAGTAGCACCAAAACATCACCCTTTCCAGGCATTATCCAACAATTACCCTTATTTTATCATCCAGACTCCACCAGATATGGACTCTCCCTACTTTCACTCTTATGTCAATGTCACGGTGCTCTGGCCATGAAGTCACACTCCCTCTCCAAGTGCTCATCACTCTTTCTGCCACACCTCTCTCACACCTGCACTGCTACAGACCCGCCACCTATAATCATCTCCTCAACCTCTTACTTATTATTCAGCATGTGTGGTCAAGAGAATGCTTGCCAAATTCAAACAGAATCAGGTACTGCCCAGACTCTGGTAGTCCACACTCAGAGAGGCAGGCTGGAATCCTGCTGTGAAGGCCTCTCTCCATGACTGTTTTTCCCTTAAATCTAACCTATGGAGAACCACAGTCAGATCTCAGATACTCAGACCTCCCCTCCCCTGGTGCTGCAGGGTTCAATGGGGTCAGGCTGAAAGAACGCTGGAAGCAGAGTGCAGTATATGAGGCGCGGAGGCCCCACCCGGCCTGATGGTGCTTAAAAAGCCTCAGAAACACCCTGCACAGCAAGGACGCTGCCTCCCAGGCCTCCTCCTACTCACCGCGAGTGGGCTGAAGCCTGTGAGTCCCGGAAGAAACTGAAGAGGTCAAAATGCCCGCCAGGAGGAGGAAGGGGGAAATCCCGCCCTAACCGGATGCACTGACACAAAGTGTCCTTTAGCTCCGCCTACGTGTTCGCATTTCTTTCTGGTTAATGTAGTTTTCTCAAACGCCAAGGGGAGGGCTAGCAAACCAGCCAATGACATTAGTGAATAATGGTGATGTGGTTCAGCAGGGAGTGTGAGTGATTTTGATGTCGCTCTGGGGAAGGACAAGATGGGGCCAGAGGCCTGATTAACTGGAACAAACTGGCAGACCTCCCAGGAGAGGGGTGTGGGGACAACCGGGAGAGTTCCCCCAAAGAATATATGCACAAGTGAAAATGGGAAACATCTGTAATACTATCACTGATCCAAAAGACATATTAAATTTTAAGAAATATATAATATAGCCCTGCTGGTGTTGCTCAATGGTTGAGCACTCATCTATGATCCATGAGGTCCTGGTTCTATTCCTGGTTAGGGAACGTATAAATAGAGAAAATTCCTCCATGATGGGGCCCAGAATTTGAGAGACATTTTCCTCTGGACTCGCGCGAAATAAATGTAACTCCATCTATCTAAATATTGCTTGGTTCCTCTCCAGTTTTAACAGTACTGGCTCCCTCCTGGGGCCTCAGCCTGAGGCAGGGCTTTGCTACTTCCCTCATCAGAAGCGCACGGGCAGGTGTTTGGCTCCTTTGGGACCATGGTGCCATCACCAGGGACTTATTTCATTGCCCGTTTAGAGAGCTTGCCTTGCTCAGGGGCTGCTGTGGGTGTTAGATTTGCTGGGGCAATGAACAAAGAGACCAGGGCTGGGTGCTTCCTGATTTAGCTGAGACACTTCAACCACTCATGTTGCTTTCACGCATAGCTTCTTCCATTGGTTCTCTCCCCCAGCGCTGGGAGACCACAGAAAAAAGCCATCCTGTTCCAAAAAATTCAGAGGGAAATGGAGCCCCAAGCAGCCCCGCCCAGGACTCTGACCAGGGGAGCCAGGGAGAAGATCCGGTATTTACATTACGAATTTCCAGAGTCCTGGTCACTTCCCAGATTGCCTGAAGTCTTGGAAGTTAGCTCCGATGTGATCAGAAGGGTTTTAAAAAGCAAGTTTGTGCCCACATTGGAGAAGAAACTGAAACAGGATCAAAAGGTCCTTCAGAAAGCTGGGCTTGCCCACTGGCTCCGCCAGCTCCCAGGCCCTGGGGATGCCTGGGAGCTGCTTTCTGCAGGCCGCCCCGTGTCAGGAGCTGAAGCCTCATCCCGAGGCCACGGTCACAGCACAGCTTTGAGGGTGACAGAACCGAATCCTCAGAGTATAAACACAACGAGGAGACAGAAGGGAAGGAATAAAGGAGTCCAGAGCCTGGAGAAGGAAAGCTTTGTGCCTGTTGCTTCAGCCCAAGGTCAGCACAGAGAGCTGCAGAAGTACTCCACCAGTGGTTGTGAGGGCACCAGAGGCACTGACAGCGATGCATTGCCAAGTGCGAAGGAGCTGGAAGCATTGAAGCCAAGAGAACTCGGTGAGCAGAACTTCAGCAGCAAGGTAGTGCAGAGGGGGCAAGAGTTCTTTGACAACAATGAGAACTTCCTGTACAGAATTTGAACTGGAGCCTGGCTGGTGGAGGTGTTATGTAAAATACAGCTGAGCGAGCATATTGGAGCTGCCTGTATTTCTGTGTGTGGATGGTCCACCTTGGAAATGATGAGCCTGAAAATGGAAGGAGCCCCTAGGATTTCAATCTAACAAGAGACAGTGAACTTCACATGGCAGATGTATATGCGGGCAGTGTGAATAACAGGCTAGGTGTAGTCTAGCTCCTGGAGCATGGCTCCTGGTCTGACCATGTGGATATTCAGTACTCAGCCTTCTTGCTTAGGCTTTCTATGTATCGAAACCAGCCTGTGTCACATATTAGGAGTTTGTTGTCTTTACAATATGTGTATAGGAGAAATTGAAAAGTGTTCCTTCTGACATCATTTACTTCTTGATTAATGAACACTAACAGTTCTGGAGCTGCTTAGTCAATTGGTTGTGTTCATTTTGTGCAAAGTAAAGTGAAATGCAGCAGAAAAATAAGTATATACATATATGCAGTCCATGGACATAGACAATAATGTGCTGAGTGCCTAGAAATGGTGGGGGCAGGGTAGAGCGAGGCAAAGGGGGATGAGGATGGGGGAAATAGGGTCTATTTGTAATAGAGCCAACAATAAAAAAGATAGTTTGCCCACATGGCATGGCTCAGTGGTTGGGCATGGACCCATGAAACAAGGTATCTCTAGTTGGATTCCAAGTCAGGGCACTAGCCTAGGTTGGGGAGCTCCATCTCTGTAGGGGGCATGCAGGAGACAGCTGATCAATGATTCTCTCTCATCATTGATGTTTCTCTGTCTCCCTCTCTTCTAAAAAATCAAGAAAAAAAGAAGAGTGTTAAAATTGATTTGATTCAACAACACCAATTTGAGTGAAGACCATCACGTTTTCTCCCAGGTCCTCGAAGCAAAATCATGCCTTGGTCTGTTTTGTAGAAAATGTCCCTGGCATACCTGTGTTTAGGAACAGGAAGCAGCGTGGAGCAGGTCGTCCTCACCTTGGTCTGTAGTGTTTGAAAGATGAAACAGAGGGCCGGAGACCATGGGATACCAGGACACAGGCTTTATTGGCGATCACCCTGCCGGCCGCCTTCCAGAGGGGGAAAGGGAGAGAGAGAGAGAGAGAGCTTGAGAGAAAGAGAGAGAGAGCTTGAGAGAGAGAGAGAGAGAGAGAGAGAGAGAGAGAGAAAGAGAGGGGGGAGAGAGGGGGAGAGAGGGAGAGAGAGAGAGAGCTTGAGAGTGTAGAGTGAGAGAGAGAGAGAGAGAGAGAGAGAGAGAGAGAGAGAGAGAGCTTGAGAGTGTAGAGTGAGAGAGCATGCTGGGGTGAGAGTGCCTTTTAAGGAGAGAAAGGAGGGGACGGGGCTTAGGGCACTCAGCACACGCTGATTGGTGGTTTCATGTAAGGCACATGATTAGGCACCTAGGGACTTAGGAATTGGGGGCTTAGGGTATATGGCAGGTGCTGATTGGTGGTTCAATGTACAGTCCATATAAGGTGTTCAGGAATGTCCGGCTGCAGGTGGAGTTTAAGTCATGCTCCGTCCATCAGTTGGGGGAAGGGAGGATCTATCAGTGTTAGAGTTCATTACTTCATGTTTGAAAAGATTTCACTGCCCAAGTTCAGAAGATTTTGAGAGTACATTAACTGAAACTGGGGATAGTGAAAAAACGTAGGCCTTATGATAGAACAGGAAGCAGCAGAGAGATAGAACAGGAAACACCTGGCTCCTTTGACTCTCTAGAAACATTGTGGGAAATAAATGAGCCAAAGCGAGGCTGCTGTTAGCTCACTGGGCATTCAGAATAAAGGAGGCCCTGAGCGCAGATTCAGGGAATACGCCAGGACGAGCTGCCATTGCTCATTGCTACCCTGGTTGAAGGTTGTGTGGGATCTCCGAAAATCGTAGGAGAGCCGGGCAAGCGTGGTTCATTGGTTGAGTGTTAACCTATGACCCTGCAGGTCACTGATCAATTCCTTGTCAGGACACATGCTCAGGTGGTGGACTGGATTCATATTGTGGTGCATGCAGGAGGCAGCCTATCAGTGATTCTCTCTCATTATTCATCTTTCTCTCTCTCTCCATCCCCCCTCCCTTCCTCACTGAAATCAATAAAAATATAGTTTTGAATGTATATTTTAAATCAGTTACACTTACATGAACATTTAAAAAATAATTAAAACTTGCCACTTCCCATTATTTTACTATATTATCATGAATGTTCTTGAGTATACTTGTACGTAATGCATCAGCCTGTTTGTAATAAAATATAATGATGCCCTACTGAAACATTCTAGCAGGCCCATGTTCATTGCCAACATTTTGTCATTTCAAAACTAATCATGATGAGAGTATTTACCACCAGGAGTAAGTGGTGGAAAATATTAGCAACATAGCACTTAAAAGTGTATCATGCAAGTGGGCGTTAAATTGTGCATGAGATAAAATGTGAGAAAAACAACTTTCCTACCAGTATTCAAAACATACTGTATAGTTCCAAATGGAAAAGAAACCAATTGAGTCCTTAAGGAATGGGTGAAGTGAATGGAGATGTGTTAGATGCTGAACTGCCCTCCTATTGGTTAAATCCTAAATTCATTTTAAAAATTGAAAAAGTGAGTGGTCAGCACGCCTTTGAGCCTGGTGACTTCCCATTGATCAGATCCTAGGACTTGCCTCACAGCATGGCCCCCAAACGCCAGTCCTAGATCCCACCTCAAACAAAGAAACCGAAACTGGCTCCAGCCCCCAAGCTGGAGAAGAATCCGACCCCTCTGGACGTGCCAAAGCGAGAAAAAGAACAGCAAGAAGCGATTGAACATATTGATGAAGTACAAAATGAAATAGACAACTTAATGAACAAGCCAGTGAGGAGATTTTGAAAGTAGAACAGAAATATAACAAACTCCGCCAACCATTTTGTCAGAAGAGGTCAGAATTGATCGCCAAAATCCCAAAGTTTTGGGGTAACAATATTTGTCAACCATCCACTAGTGTCTGCACCGCTCTGGGAAGAGAATGAAGAGTTGCTGCATTAGTTGACAAGAGTTGAAGTGAGAGAATTTGAAGATATTAAATCAGGTTACAGAATAGATTTTTATTTTGATGAAAATCCTTACTTCTAAAATAAAGTTCTCTCCAAAGAGTTTCATCTGAATGAGAGTGGTGATCTATCTTCAAAGTCCACTGAAATCAAATGGAAATCTGGAAAGGATTTGATGAAACTTTAAGTCAAACACAGAATAAAGCCAGCAGGAAGAGACAGCATGAGGAACCAGAAAGCTTCTTGACCTGGTTTACTGACCATTCTGATGCAGATGAGTTAGGAGAAGTCATCAAAGATGACATTTGGCCAAATCTTTTACTGTACTACTTGGTTCATGACATGGATGATGAAGAAGGGGAAGGAGAAGAAGATGATGATGCATGCACGAATTCATATACAGGATATATATATATATATTAAAGCTTATTTTAAATAAATTACATATATATCAAACTTTAAAAAATGTTTAACACTTACATTTTCAATAATTCAGCTATTTAATTATGAATATTCTTGAGCACATTCATTGCTACTGTATCAGTTTGCTTAAAATCTATTTATATAAAAGGCTAAGCAAGCGCCCAATTTCCTGACTGGTGACTGTGACCTTCAATGACCACCAGGGGACAGACGCTCAACACTGGACCTGCCTAGTGAGTTGTGGTTACTTGACAGCAGTGGTTCACAGGTAGCGCACCCCAGAAGCAGAGAGGAGGGACCCTTATTCTAGGTTGTGTCACCCTAGAACTGCCCTCTCGAAATCCAGGACACCTCGGGGGATGTCGGAGAGCCTGTTTCAGCCCAATCTCCACTGGCCAGGCCATCGTTTTGAAAGGGAGAGGGAGGGAAACAGCAATCATATACCTCCTGCACGACACCTCCAGGGGATTCTGGAAGGCATGTGCCCTGCCCTGGAATCAAACCAGTGGCTGAGGGACCCCACACATTACACAGATGCCCTTCAAGCCTCGGCACCGCCCCAGGTACCGCCGGCTAAGGAAGGACTGTGAGAGGTTAGCATTAGCAAGTGTTGAGCTGATCTCACCAAGTCCCGCCCCACCAGACACTTCCGGATTAATTTAATTTCAATGTGCACACATCCAGGTACCTGGTCACTAGCCCTATCTAATAAATGAGTGATATGCAAATTAACCATCACTTCATGACAAAAATGGCGGCGCCCATGGCCACAAGATGGAGGCGCCCAGTCCTCTCATCCCTGCCGGAGTCCCCCTCTGCCCAGCCTTGGCAGTGCAGGTTGTCCAGCTCGGAGGCACCTGCGCAACCACACCATGATTCTTGCCTAGTGGCGGCAGCCTGGGCTGGGGTCTCAGCCTGCGAGAGGCACGCACCCCCATGGCGCGATCCCCCTCCCAGCGTCCTTAGCCTGGGCTGAGTTTAAGCCTGCTAGGGGCGTAAATCCCAACAGCATGATCCCCCTACCAGTGGCCATAGCCTGGGCTGAGTCTATGCCAGTGAGGGGCGTGTACCTGAATGGCCTTAGCCTGGGCTGGGGTCTCAGCGTGCGAGGGGCGCACAACCCATGGGGCGATCCCCCTCCCAGCGGCCTTAGCTTCGGCTGGGGTCTCAGCCTGTGAGGGGCACGATCCCCCTCCCAGTGGCCATAGCCTGGGCTGAGTCTCAGCCTGCGAGGGGCATAAATCCCAACAGCATGATCCCCCTCCCAGCGGCCATAGCCTGGGCTGAGTCTAAGCCTGCGAGGGGTGTGTACCCGAACGGCCTTAGCCTGGGCTGAGTCTAAGCCTGCGAGGGGAGTGTACCCGAACGGCCTTAGCCTGGGCTGGGGTTTCAGTGTGCGAGGGATGCGCACCCCATAACGCGATCCCCCTCCCAGCAGCCATAGCCTGGGCTGAGTCTAAGTCTGCGAGGGGCGTGCACCCCAACGTCCTTAGCCTGGGTTGGGGTCTCAGCGTGCGAGGGGCGGGCACTCCCACAGCGTGATCCCCCTCCCAGCAGCCATAGCCTGGGCTGAGTCTACGCCTGCGAGGGGCGTGCACCCCAATGGCACAATCCCCCTCCACACGGCCTTAGCCTGGGCTGAGTCTAAGCCAGTGAGAGGCGTGCACCCCAAGGCTTTAGCGTGGGCTGGGGTCTCAGCGTGCGAGGGGCGCACACCCCCACGGTGCAATCCCCCTCGCAGAGGCCGTAGCCTGGGCTGAGTCTAAGCCAGTGATGGGCGTGCACCCCAACAGCCGTAGCCTGGGCTGGGGTCTCAGCATGCGAGGGGCGTGCACCCCCACGGCACGATCCCCCTCCTAGCGGCCATAGCCTGGGCTCAGTCTAAGCCTGCGAGGGGTGTGCACCCCACTGGCCATAGCCTGGGCTGAGTCTAAGCCTGCGTGGGGCACACGTCCCCATGGCAGGATCCCCCTCCCAGTGGCGGAAGACTGTGGTCTCAACCACTGAGTCACACCAGCCAGGCAGATATGGAGAAGTCTTAAATGTTTCTTTTTTTTGTTACATATATTTTATTGATTTTTTACAGAGAGGAAGGGAAAGGGCTAGAGAGCTAGAAACATCTATGAGAGAGAGACATTGATCAGCTGCCTCCTGCACACTCCCCACTGGGTATGTGCCCCTAACCAAGGTACATGCCCTTGAACAGAATCGAACCTGGGACCCTTGAGTCTGCAGGCTGATGCTCCATCCACTGAGCCAAACCAGTTAGGGCTGTCCAATATGTTAAAGAAAAAACCCTATCTAATAAAGAGGGAATATGCAGGGGAGAGCATTTGGGGGTGACCGGGTTGTCAGGGGAAGGCAATTGGGGATGATCGGGCTGGCAGGGGAACAGTTAGGCATCGATCAGGCTTGCAGGGGAGTGGTTAAGGGGTGATCAGGTTTGCAGGCAGAAGTGGTTAGGGGCAATTAGGCAGGCAGGTAAGCAGTTGGGAGCCAGCAGTTCCGGATTGTGAAAGGGATGTCTGACTGCCTGTTTAGGCCCGAGGCCCGATCCCTGTAGGATCGGGCTTAAACAGGCAGTCAGACATCCCCCGAGGGAACCCAGATTGGAGAGGGTGCAGGTTGGGCTGAAGGACACCCCCCTGCCCATTGCACGAATTTCGTGCACCGGGCCTCTAGTAAAATATAATGATGTACTACCAAAATATGTTATGTCCATGTTCAATGCCATCATTTTGACAGTTTGAATGTGGTGAAATTGTCAACTACTGCTAACCTAGACTTCACTTAATGCATTATTAAATGCTTAGACATAAAGAACACTGGTGGAGGATGTTAAAAATACAGATTAACCTTTTAACTGTAAGGTACAAGTGGGCTATAAATAGTACATAGGGTAAAAATTGAGAAAAAGCATATTGTTTTTAGAATTCAAAAGCTAGTCCATATGGCAAAGAAGTTACTAGAGTCATTGAGGAATGAGTGAAATTCAAACATATGTCTTAGAGGCTGCACTATCCTCCTATTGGTTAGGATAATAAATTAACTTTAAAGTAGACAAAAATCAGGAACAGACATTTTAACAAAGGAGATAAAGACAATGTAAAGAAATGCATAAGAAATAATCACCATCAAACATTTTTACAGAAATTGAATGAAAACAAAAGCAAGTTAACAATTCTCGCTGATAGAGATGGTATTAAAAAGATTAACCTTCACATGTGCTGGCAGGGTTGCAGAAAAATAGAATTTTCGTTACTGTGGGTGGGTCGGGAGGCACAGTGATTGACCATTTTAGGTCACAGTTCCCCAGATGTTAAAATATAACACATTCACTGACACTGGAACAGTTTGGTAAGTAACACATACACCTGTAAAAAGAACTCAACACAATATTCCCAACTGTTTTATTTATAAAACCCCAAACATAGAAATAACTGAAACCATAGGCAGCTCAATAGTTCAAGTGGTTACACATAGAATACAATATTTCCTGGAAATAAATATTTACATAAACATTAGTGTCGAATCTCAAAATATCTGTGTAGCATGAAGGAAGCCAGTGTTTCTTAAAGAGAATACACCTTTTAGTACCAATAAAATTATGAAAAATGTGAACTATTCTATTGTACAGGAAGGTAAATCAATACCTGCAGGGAGGGCTGGGAGGCAGAAAGATTACAAAAGAACTGGAGGTAAATACAGGGTGTGGCAAAGTAGGTTTAACGTTGTTGGTACTGAAAATCCTCTCTAATAAAATGGTAATATGCAAATTAACCATCACTCCGCTACATAAGCCACGCCCACCAGCCAAGCCACGCCCACCAGCCAATCAGGGCGAGTATACAAATTAACCCCAATCCAAGATGGCTACAGCCACAGAGAGCAAGGTTTCCCAGGTAACAGAGCAAGCCAAGCTTTCCATAGCCTAAGCCTCCCCTCAAGCTACAAAGTTTCAATTATAGAAGGTAAACAAATTCAAACAAATGTTGGCAGAATGGAGCTTGATAGAGCAGGCCAGGGTTGCCGGCTGCAACAGGGGAAGCAAAGCTTTCTGCACACCCTGGCAGGGCTCACCCGCTTAAGGCTACAAAGTTTCAATTGTAGAAGGTGAATTGGCTGCTGCCCCAGAAATGGCTGCTGCCCCAGAAATGGCTGCCGCCCCAGGCTACAAAGTTTCAATTGTACAAGGAAAATAAATTCCAGATACTAGGGCCTCCCCTTGGGTTGCCAGGGGGCGTGGCCGACCTGCAAACCACCACAGGCCCCTCGCTCAGGCCGCCCCAGACCCCAAGGGAACCCGCACCCTTATCTGTGACACCCTTCAGGGCAAACCAGCTGGCCCCCACCCATGCACCAGGCCTCTATCCTATCTAATAAAAGAGTAATATACAGATTGATCATCACTGCAACACACAATATAGATGCCCCCATATGGTCAAAGATCCTGCCCCCATGTGGACACAAGATGGCCACCACAAGATGGCCAGCAGGAGAGGGCAGTTGGGAGGCACCCGGCCTGCAAGGGAGGGCAGTTGAGAGGGACCAGGCTTGCAAGGGAGGGCAGTTGGAGGTGATCAACCCTGCAGGAGAGGGCAGTTAGGGGTGACCAGGCTGGCAGAGGAGGGAAGTTGGGGGCAAACAGCCTGGCAGGGGAGCAGTTAAGCATCAACCAGGCTGGCAGCGGAGTGGTTAGGGGGTTATCAGGCTGGCAGGCAGAAGCGGTTAGGGGCAATCAGGAAGGCAGGCAGGCAAGCAGTTGGGAGCCAGCAGTCCTGGATTGTGAGAGGGATGTCCGACTGCCCGTTTAGGCCCGATCCCACCTGGGATCGGGCCTAAACGGGCAGTCGGACATCCCTCCAGGAGTCCCAGATTGGAGAGGGTACAGGCTGGGCTGAGGGACAACCCCCCACCATGCACGAATTTCGTGCACCGGGCTTCTAGTAATACAATAATTAATAAAGAAGAACACAAAATATAAACTCTCCATGGCCACTGTGCCTCATTTTGTTGGGCATAATCACATTAACGGAAAGCCACTGGTGTGATTCCAGGTGAGGGCACATGCCCAGGTTGTAGGCTGGATCGCCAGAGTTGGGCATGCAGGAGGAAGCTGATCAATGATTCTCTCTCATTGATCTCTCTCCCTGTCTCTTTCTCTCTCTGAAATCATGAAAGTATATATTAAAAAAAATTGCCATCAAATTCAATAGGAATGCTGACTACATACAAAAGACATCCTGGGACAGATTGCAGGGTTATCCTTCTTCTACCTTTGACTTCTTGCCTGTTGAGCAACTACATTATGTGAACACTCAAGGGGCCAGGGAATACACAATACCATTGGATTATTCTGCCAATGACGTCAGCTACACGAAACAGTTTTGGAGGTCCTGAGAAGGTCTGCACATAAAGGCCACACAAGCCACAGGCCCCAGAACATTTGTGGCCTTATGTTCAGAAGAGGTACTTATCACCTAATTTCCTGCAAGCTTCCCCACTCACTATTGAAACAGTGTTTCTGCCCTAATTGTGGTTCCACCTCAGAGACTTACAACAAATGACACCAGCCTATGAAATGTCATACTTCCTGGCACATGGCTCCTTTGCAGTACATGGAGAGCAGGTTCCCTAAACATTGCTGAGGCTTATGTAGTACATACTGTGAACAGAGAACATGATTCATATTGGTCACAGAAGCAGCACAAAGGTCTCGTCTTCAGACTGACCTTTGCCCTCACCAATAATCGAGGCACTAGGCTGAAAATTAAATGCACAAAGTCACGTGGTCTTTCTTTTATGGCCATGGGCCACAATAAGTAATAAGCCAATATTGGACAAAAAGTGATTTCCAGACATTATGTTATCCCTTTCAAACCACATACACTTTTGGATAAACACAGTATCTATTCATCTCTACATGCTAAAAGATCACATTTGTGTTTGCAAATCATTTGTGGCAGTGAATAAAACCAAAATTAAAGGTACAAATGTATAAATACCTTTAAAAAGATTCTAAACTAGAGCACAGGAGAACAAGGGGTTTGCAGGTTGCTGAATAAAAATCCCCCAGATTTATCAAAGCATAATGTGAATACCACTATGTCCCTGAAACAGGTGGTACTTCTTAGCTGAGAAGGAGTGCTCTGGATGAATCCTGGGTCAGGTCCATTTTCTCGTCACAGAGAAATGAATGAAGATACTGCCAAGAGCTTGGAGGAACCATAATTACTTCCAGCAGAAGTGATAACACAGAATACATTCCCCTGAGCACCCAGAGGTGGTGACCGATGCACACTCCTCAGGTGATTCAGTTGTTAGAGGTGAAATCTCTGCAGCGACAAAGACACAGTGACATCATTTGGGTGGTAATTCTGGGCATGTTAGCAAGTACAATGCAGCTCCTTCGAGCCTCACTTGTACCTCAAATTTATGAGGCATTTAGCGGAGTGTATGTTCCCATAAAAGGGGTTTACATTCATGGAAAGGGTCTCATAGAGCACCTTAAGTGTTCTTATAAGTGAGAAAAATAAGCCATTCGCTGTACACTTAGGGCTTTTTTCTAGTGTGAACTCTGTAGTGTCTAGTGAGGTGAGAGCTTTGACTGAAATGCTTCCCACATTCATTACACTCATATGGCTTTTCTCCAGTGTGAACTCCGTGGTGTCTAGTGAGGTGAGACCTTCCACTGAAATGCTTACCACAATCACTGCACTCATATGGCTTTTCTCCAGTGTGTACTCTGTGGTGTTTAGTGAGGGAAGCCCTTTCACTGAAATACTTCCCACAGTCACTACATTCATATGGCTTTTCTCCACTGTGAACTCTGTGGTGTACAGTGAGGTGAGACCTTAGACTGAAATGCTTACCACATTCATTACACTCATATGGCGTTTCTCTAGTTTGAACTCTGTGGTGTATACTGAGGTAAGACCTTCGATTGAAATACTTCCCAATTTCACTACACTCATATGGCTTTTCTGCAGTGTGAACTCTGTGGTGAATGGTGAGGTAAGACCTTTGACGGAAGAACTTCCCACAGTCACTGCACTTATAACACTTTTTTCTAATGTGAACTCTGTTGTGTTTAATGAGAGCAGGGCTTTCACTGAAGACCTTCCCACAATCCGTACAATCACAGGGCTTTTCTACAGTGTGAACTCTCCCATGTTGTAGGAGGTTAAAGATTTGTCTGAACACTTTCCCACATTTATTAGACTCATTAATCATATCTCCAGAGCAGAGACCTTTCTGATAAGCAACTTTCTGTTTCTGCCTGGCAGCTGTTTCACATTCAACCCACTGGTGATGTCTTTTTCCATTGAAAAATTCCTGTGAAATCTCATTGTTACTGTGTGGCTCCTCAGTGTTAAGAGTGGCCTGGTGCTGGAGAAGCCCTGAGGTGGCTGGGGAGTCTACCCCAACGTCAGTAGGAGCTTCAGGCACCCCAGAGAAGTAGAACCAGCAGGTTGTCACAAGAGAAGTACTCTTCATATCTTCTGTCCAGGGCTTCTCTCCACTGGCATCCTTCTGCTGCTGGAGAGGGTTTGTACTAAAACACAAGTCTCTCACACATGCATCACTTAAGAACACATTCTTCTCAAAGTATGCCACTTGTAATTCAGTCAGGTGCAAAATATCTTTTAATACTGAGAAGCACAGCTTACACAGATGGGTCCTCTGGGTGGCTGCAGCTGTCTTGGCAGCCCGAACCTGAGAATCTCCTACAGATACACTGTGCTTAGAATAGGCCTCCCCATCATCCATTTTATGCCAAGGACCTGAAAACAGAGGAATGATGCGGAAATGAATGTTGACTGTGGTGACAGAGGGAAGTCCCATATTAAAACTGTGTTGCACATAATACATTGATTGGTCTCATGTAACTGGCTGAAAATAAAAGACCTGAAAGTTGAACTGAAAAGATGGAACTGTGAAGTTCTTGACCACTGAAGATCACAAAACAAGAGAGACTTCAACAGAAATAGAGCAAAAACATGGCAAGCACCACATGTAAGAGAAGCGGAATGTCCAGCTCCTTCTGCTGCTAACAGAATTCATTAAATCTTCTCTGCTGGTGAAATGGGGAAGCTATGCAGAAGGTTGGTTACATATCATTCCAAGTAAAATTCAAAAAACAAGTAGCTGGTGTTTGAGGGGTATTTAAGCATGTATGTGCTCCTTATAACACTTACATAGGTCCATGTACAAGTATACTGCAAGAAAGAGATGTGCAGCAGAATAGGTGATGTAAAAAGGACATAAAGGCAAAGGTAGACAATGCTAGGAAGTCACTGATGAAATGACAAGTCAGCAAAGTGTCAAGTGTGGAAAAGAAAAGTACAAATGAGGTTTGGTCATTGGAACCTGCACCAAACACTGTTGTACAGGAGCCGGTTCCCGGTATAATCTGAATACCATCCTTACGTCATACCTCCCCCTAGTTGTCACTCAGCTGGGCTAAGCAGCCTCTAGGACCATCCTGTACGTTCACCCCGGAGAAACCCAGGGGTCGCCCTGTACCTCCTTTTCTAGAAGTATGTACAAACTAAATATTCTGAGTATCAATGAAAAGACAACACAGGTGAGCAGCCACCACTTGCCCATAGCATTCAGCTTGCAATGGTATCCAAGGAAGGTAATATTACAAACAATAATTGGAGGGTCTTACAGGAACAGCCCCTGGTTCATGTATGTAAAGAAGAAAACTGACACAGGGTTTTTATCGATAAGAAAGGTGCAGAAGTGGAAGCCGTGGATCTGGATAGAGTCACCCT
Source organism: Cnephaeus nilssonii (assembly GCF_951640355.1). Lineage (NCBI taxonomy): Eukaryota > Metazoa > Chordata > Mammalia > Chiroptera > Vespertilionidae > Cnephaeus > Cnephaeus nilssonii. The sequence continues at coordinate 705,930 of NC_137095.1, read as the reverse complement.
TCCTGGAGTGGAAGAGCAGGAGGGACCCATTAAGCAGTCTGTAAGACTGCTGACACCCAGACACTTCCTGCAGTTTCTGAGGCAACTGGTGTCACGGAGGTTCATGGAGTCTATTGCTCAGGGCTCTCTGCACAGCTCAGCACTGGCAGCCACAGCCCATTGACAAGACAGTGGGGGAAATTAGCAGAGCCCATGGTCTGGCTTTGAGAGAGAGAGAGAGAGAGTGCTAAGTCTGGAGAATAAATAAAGAGTGGGTATCACCTCAGGACACTAGGAGAGATGTGAAGGTCTTACCTACAAATGATACAAGGGAAAACACTTCCAGCATCACATCACAGTACAGACGTCTCTGAGCCTCATCAAGGATCTCCCACTCCTCCTGAGAGAAGGCAATGGCCACGTCCTCAAACTTCATATCATGTCATAATGGGCACAGGACATCCCATGATAAGATTCTCTTTTGAGATTCCAAGTTTGGCATACTACCCACCCTGCACATGAATATGCTCCCCTACTCCCCACATCAGAGAAGAGAGCAGCCCTTGGTCCCATTAAAGTCGATCTCTCCTTATATTCTTACTGATGCTGTGTCTTCCCACAACAATAAAGGCAGATGAACAGATACAAGTTACCTGTGCTCTCATCCTCAAATAGGAGTCACACTTTCAATAATAGTTGGTCTCAGGAACATAAGGTAGGAGGAGATGTTGCACATAATGGGATTGTGATGGATTTGACTCTGGTCTTGTCAGGCAATACCCATGTTTTCCTCCAAATTGTCCCTCCAAGACACCAAACAACATGGTAATGCCCATTGCACTTTAACTCCTATCCCAGTTTGCTGAGGCCATCACTCTGCATTACCTGCTGCCCATAGTTCTTTGTTCCACATTTCTCTCGCACAGCTCATTCCCAGAGGCACAACTTCACTGGTAACACAAATAAGCCATGACGAGGACAGGGTGTTTTCTAATCAGGTTCTTTCCCAGAATTGTAGTTTACCACCTCTGTAATACATTTCTATCTCACCCTTCTCTCTTCTCCTTGCCCCATGCCGGTGGGGATTTTCAACTGCAGGTGACCCTGATGTATGCTTTCTCATTCCTAGTGTTCACTGGGTCAGCCCTCAACAACCAATGGCAGGTGGGCACATAGATGGCCTCTAAGCTCTACACCTGTCATGTAGCATCACAGCAACCCATCCTGTTAGAAATTATCCTAAAATTCCCCATATCATATCATAAAGACACCATCAGAATTCGACTCCCTTTTCATTCATTTGCACGTCATTGTTAGTGTCCCGCCGCTTTGCTTTTAGTCCCAGGGACCACACTGATGTCATCATCCCCTGTGTGTGATTGTGCAGTTCAGCCCGGGTTCCCCACCTGCCACACTGATATAGATGGCACCTCCCATACTGTTTTCTGGGTCACTGCATGCTCTGCCCTCAAGAGAACCTTGGCTGCTTTTCCTCAAAGGTCCCTAGGCTGTGCTGGTGTTAAGATGTGTGTGGACTGACTAGGTGAGTAAAACATATATATTGATTTCAGAGAGAGAGAAATAGGGATATACTATACACACACACACACACACACACACACACATATATATATATGTATATACACACACACACATATATATGCACACTAATAAAAAAGTAATATGCTAATTCAACTGAGAGACCTTCCAGATATCCTTCGGGATAAAGCCTGGGGCTTGGCTGTCCTGTAAACCATCCCCAAATGACCCTCAGCCCTTTGCCCAGGCCGGACACACACCCCAGCGGGTCCCCTCACCCCGATGGTGTTGTGGCCAGCCTGCAAACAGCCCTCACCCTCTCGCTCAGGCTGGCAATGCCCCCAGTTGGGGACCCTCAACTTTATGGGGGCATGTCTGGCCTGCATCCTACTCCAGTTCCTCACCCAGGCAGGCATCGCTCCCAGTGGGGAACCCCACCATGATGGGGCATGGCCGGCATGCAAACTTTCCCAGGCCCCTCACCCAGGCCAGCCCCGCCCTTGCATGGGGACTCCCACCCTGATCCGGACCCCCTTTAGGGCACACCAGCCTGTCCCCACTTGTGCACCAGACCTCTATCTATACTAACAAAAAGGTAGTATGCTAATTAGACTGGGAGACATGCTGGATGTCCTTCAGCACAAAGCCATGGTGGCGGGGCCAAGGCAGAGGCAGTTAGGGGTGATGAGGCCAGGAGGGGAAGGCATTTGGGGGTGATCAGGCCAGGAGGGGTGGGCATTTGGGGGTGATCAGGCAGACAGGGGGCGCCAGTTGGGGGTCCAGGCCAGGAGGGGGGTAGTTAGGGGTGAGCAGGCTGGCGAGAGGAGAGTTGGGGGAAATCAGACCAGCAACGTGGGCAGTAGGGGGTGAGAAGGCCAGTGGCGTGGGGCAGTTGGGCATGAGCAGGCTGGCATCAGAATGGTTAGGGGCGATCAGGCAGGCAGGCAGGTGAGCGGTTAGGAGCCATTGGTCCTGGATAGTGAGAGGGATGTCCAACTGACATCCCCTAAGTGGTCCCAGATTAGAGAGGGTGAAGGCCAGGCTGAAGGACACCCCCTACCTCCAGTGCATGAAACTCATGCACTGGTCCACTAATACGCACACACACACACACACACACACACACACACACACGCACACGCACACGCGCACAGACACACACACAATGTGTGGCCTGATTATTATGTGTTCAGAGGTCATAATAATCTGGCCACTCAGTATATTTTACCTAATAATAGACATGTAAATTGACCGTACCTTCGCTACACCCACAGCCAATCAGAGTGAGTATGCAAATTAATTAAAAACCATGGCGGCAGCCCCGCCCCCAGCTGCTCTGAGAGTTGGAGAAGTCAGGCGTCAGCGCCTGAGGCTGGCTGCAGCCAGAGACCAAGAAGCTGCCTACCCCGTGATCCCAGGCTGCAGCCAGCCTCAGAAGCCTCACGTCCGCCTGCCCCATGTCCTGGGGGAGACTGAGAAACCGGGCCCCAGTGCCTGAGGCTGGGTACGGCCCGGGAGATGAAGAAGCCGCCTGCCCTGGGATCTCAGGCTACAGCCAGCTGGAGAAGCCGCCCACTCCATGTCCACCCGCCCCACATTCTGGGGGAGACTGAGAAACCGGCCCCAGCGGCTGAGGCTGGCTGCAGCCACAGACATCAAGAAGCCGCCTGCCCCGTGATCACAGGCCACAGCCAGCACCAGAAGCCTCATGTCCGCCTGCCCCACGTCCTGAGGGAGACTGAGAAACCGGGCCTCAGCACCTGAGGCTGGATGAGACCTGGGAGACGAAGAAGCCGACTGACACGTGATCCCATGCTGCAGCCAGCTGGAGAAGCCGCCCACCCCATGTCCAGCACCCCATGTCCTGGGGGAGATGGAGAAACCGGGTGCCAGTACCTGAGGCTGGCTATAGCCCGGGAGATGAAGAAGCCACCTGCCCTATGATCCCAGGCCGCAGTCAGCCGGAGAAGTCACCCACACTGCATCCGAGGGAAGATGGAGAAGCTGCCCACCTGCGGTCCAGGCGTCAGCACCTGGAGCTGGCTACAGCCTGTTAGACGGAGAAGCCGCCCACCCTGAGTTGGAGAAGTCAGGCCCCTAACCATTCTGATGCCAGCCTGCTCGTGCCCAACTGCCCCACGCCAATCCCAGGCACCAGTACCTGCGGCTGGCTTTGGCCTGGGAGACAGAGAAGCCACCCACCCCGCGGTCCTGGGCACCAGTACGTGCGGCTGGCTGTGGCCTGGGTGACGGAGAAGTCGCCTACCCTGCGGTCCTGGGCGCTAGCACTTGTGGCTGCAGCACAAGTGAAGCCAACTGTTCACCATCCCCTGAGGCTGCAGCCAGCCTGGGTGTCTATGGTGACCAGAGGGTGGTAAGCCCGGATCACGGGTGCCTGTGGTCGGCTGGAGGAGGGAATTCTGGGTACCGGGTGTGGGCTGAGGCAGAGGTGGTTAGAGGCAATCAAGCCAGCAAGGGAGCAGTTAGGCTGGCAGGCAGAAGCAGTTAGGGGCAATCAGGCAGGCAGACGAGCTATGAGGAGCCAGCAGTTCTGAATTGTGAGAGGGATATCCAACTGCCGGTTATCCCACGAGGGGTCCCAGATTGCAGAGGGTGCAGGCCAGGCTGAGGGACACCCTCCCTGCCACCCCCCGTGCACGAATTTCTTGCACCAGGGCCCTAGGATACTAATAAAAGAGTAATATGCTAATACAACCTGGAAACCTTCCGGATGTCCTTCTGGACAAAGACGGGGGTTAGGTTGGCCTGAAAACAACCCACAAATGCCCCACAGCCCCTGGCTCAGGCCGACCACACCCCCCAGCAGGTACCCTCAACCCAATGGGGGTGTGACCAGCCTGCAATTGCCCTCAGCCCCTAGCCCAGTCCGGCCATGGCCCCCATCGTAGACCCTTACCCCGATGGGGCGTGGCTGGCCTGCATACTGCCCCAGTTCCTCACCCAGGCTGGCATCACCGCAAGTGGGGATCCCCACCCCAATGTGGACATGGCCGGCTTACAAACCACCCTAGACCCCTCACCCAGGCCATCCCCGCTCCCCAAGTGGACCCCTACCCTGTACCAGGACCTCCTTCAGCGCAGACCAGCCGGCCCTCACCCATGCACCAAGCCCCTATCTATACTAATAAAAAGGTAGTATGCTAATTAGACCAGGAGACATTCCGGACATCCTTCCAGACAAGGCCATCGTGGTGGGGCTAAGGCAGAGGTGGTTAGGGGTGATCAAGCCAGGAGGAAAGGGCATTTGCAGGTGATCAGGCCAGCAAGGGGGGCCAGTTGGGGGCGAGTAGGCTGGCGGCTGGGGGCAGTTGGGGGCAAGCAGGCTGGCAGGGGGACAGTTGGGGGCAATCAGGGGGACAGTTGGGGGCAAACAGGCCAGCAGGGGGGGAAGTTTGGGGTGAGCAGGCTGGCGGGGGTGGGGCAGTTGGGGGTGAACAGGCCGCAGGGAGGGCCAGTTGAGGGCGAAAAGGCCAGCGGGGCAGGATAGTTGGGAGTGAGCAGGTTAGCAAGCAGAGTGGTGAGGTGCGATCAGGCAGGCAGGCAGGTGAGTGGTTAGGACCAAGCAGTCCTGAATTGCAAGAGGGATATCCTACTGCCAGTTTAGGCCTGATCCCACAGGGGATCCCAGATTGGAGAGGGTGCAGGCCAGGCTGAGGGACATTCCACCCCACACCCAAGCACGAAATGCATGCACTGGGCCACTAGTATATATATATATATATATATATATATATATATATATATATATGCCCACACTGAGTAGCCAGGAAATTATGATCTCTGAATGCATAATAATCTGGCCACTCAGTATATATCCTATATAATAAAAAGTTAATATGCAAATTGTCACTTCGACCAGGAGTTCAACCAGCAGGCAGGCTGGCCAACTGCCCATGTCCCCTCCTCCTGGTCAGGCTGGCCGGACCCCACCCATGAATGAATTCATGCACCAGAGGTTTTATATATATACACACTGAGTGGCCAGATTATTATGTATTCAGAGATCATAATAATCTGTCCACTGTGTGTGTGTGTGTGTATATATATATATATATATATATATATATATATATATAGAGAGAGAGAGAGAGAGAGAGAGAGAGAGAAAGATAGATAGAGAGTGAGAGAGATCTATTTTTTGTTCCATTAATTTTATACATTCTAGTAATTGATATATATATAGTAGGACTTTGGGTTACGTCGGAGATCTGTTCCTATGGCCAGACATAATGCAATTTTCGCTGTAAGTCAAAACCCACCTACATAAGGACCTATGTCACTCACATGGCACACATACACAGCAGAAATGAAGTGAAACAGTAAAAAATATTTAAAAGAAAAATAACAATTCCTGACCTTTACTTATCTTACCTAATAATAGACAAACATGTAAATTGACCATACCTTCGACACTCCCAGAGCCAATCAGAATGAGTATGCAAATTAACCCAACTAAGATGGCTGCTAATTTGCATAAGTAGGCACCCAGCAGCCTTCATCAGGGAACAGGGAACATCCTCAGCACCCATAGTGAGAGGGAGGCAGCAATCAGAGCCAGCGGGAGTCAGCGATCAGAGGGAGAGGGAGCCAGCCATCAGAGCGAGAGGGAGCCAGAGATTAGAGCCAGCGGGAGCCATCGATCGGAGCGAGAGGGAGGCAGCCATTAGAGAGAGAGGGAGCCAGCCATCAGAGGGAGAGGGAGCCAGCCATCGGAGGGAGAGCGAGCCAGCCATAGGAGGGAGAGGGAGCCAGTGATCAGAGCCAGCGGAAGCCAGCGATCGGAGGGAGAGCGAGCCAGCCATAGGAGGGAGAGCAAGCCAGCCATAGGAGGGAGAGGGAGCCAGCAAGAGCCAGTGATCGGAGCGAGATGGAGCCAGCCATTGGAGAGAGATGTAGCCAGCCACCAGAGGGAGAGGGAGCCAGGCATCGGAGGGAGAGCCAGCCAGCCATAGGAGGGAGAAAGAGCCAGCCATCTGAGCGAGAAGGAGCCAGCCATCAGAGCAAGAGGGAGCCAGCGGGAGGTGAGACCTTCGACTGAAATGCTTCCCACATTCACTACACTCATATGGCTTTTCTCCAGTGTGAACTCTGTGGTGTTTAGTGAGGGAAGCCCTTTCCGTGAAATACTTCCCACATTCACTACATTCATATGGCTTTTCTCCAGTGTGAACTCTGTGGTGTTTAGTGAGGGTAGACCTTTCACTGAAATGCCTATGGTTTCAGTGATTTCTATGTTTGGGGTTTTATAAATAAAACAGTTGGGAATATTTTGTTGAGTTCTTTCTACAGGTGTATGTGTTACTTACCAAACTGTTCCAGTGTCAGTGAATGTGTTATATTTTAACATCTGGGGAACTGTGATCTAAAATGGTCAATCACTTTGCCTCCCAACCCACCCACAGTAATGAAAATTCCATTTTTCTGTAACCCTGCCAGCACATGGGAAGGATAATCTTTTTAAATACGAGCCCTATCAGCGAGTATTGTTAACTTGCTTTTGTTTTCATTCCATTTCTGTAAAAATATTTGATGGTGATAATTTCTTATGCATTTCTTTACATTGTCTTTATCTCCTTTGTTAAAATGTCTGCTCATGATTTTTGTCTACTTTAAAGTTAATTTATTATCCTAACCATTAGGAGGATAGTGCAACCTCTAAGGCATATGTTTGAATTTCACTCATTCTTCAATGACTCTAGTGACTTCTTTGCCATATGGAATTCTTGCTTTTGAATTCTAAAACCAATATAGTTTTTCTCAATTTTTACGCTATGTACTATTTAAAGCCCACTTGTACCATACACTCAAAAGTTTAATCTGCATTGTTAACTTTCTCCACCAGTGTTCTTTAAGAATAAGCATTTAATAATACTTTAAGTGAAGTCTAGGTTAGCAGTAGTTGGCAATATTACCACATTCAAACTGTCAAAATCATGGCATTGCACATGGACATAAAATATTTCAGTAGTACATCATTATATTTTACTAGTGACCTGGTACATGAATGCATGCACATTGAAATTAAATTAATCTGAAAGTGTGTGGTGCGGCGGGACTTGGTGAGATCGGCCCCACACTCCCTAGTGCCAACCTCTCACAGTCCCTCCTTGGCCGGCGGTGCTGAGGCTTGAAGGGCATCTGTGTAATGTGTGGGGTCCCTCAGCCACTGGTTTGATTCCAGGGCAGGGCACATGCCTTCCAGAATCCCCTGGAGGTGTCGTGCAGGAGGTATATGATTGCTGTTTCCCTCCCTCTCCCTTTCAAAACGACAGCCTGGCCTGTGGAGATTGGGCTGAAACAGGCTCTCCAACATCCCTCGAGGTGTCCTGGATTTCGAGAGTGCAGTTCTTGGGTGACACAACCCAGAATCAGGCTCCCTCCTCTCTGGTTCTGGGGTGCAGTATCTGTGAACCACTGCTGTCAGGTAATCACAATTCACTGGGCAGCTCCTGTGTTGAGCGTCTGCCCCCTAGTGGTCATTGCAGGTCATAGCTACCTGTGAGGAATTTGGGCGGTTGCTTAGCCTTTCACATAAATAGATTTTTAGCATACTGATAGAGTAGCAATGAATGTGCTCAAGAACATTCATAATTAAACAGCTGAATTATTGGAAACTGGTAAGTTTTAAACATTTCTTAAAGTTTGATATATGTGTAATTGATTTAAAACAAGGTGTAAATATATATATATATATATATATATATATATATATATATATATATAGAGAGAGAGAGAGAGAGAGAGAGAGAGAGAGAGAGAGAGGCCCAGTGTATGAATTTGTGCATGCATCATCATCTTCTTCTCCTTCCCTTTCTTCATCATCCATGTCAGGAACCAAGTAGTAAAGTAAAGGATTTGGCCAAATGTCATCTTTGATGACTTCTCCTAACTCACCTGCACCTGCATCAGAATGGTCAGTAAACCAGGTACAGAAGCTCTCTGGTTCCTTGTGTTGTCTCTTCCTGCTGGCTTTATTCTGTGTTTGACTTGAACGTTTCATCAAATCCTTTCCAGATTTCCATTTGATTTCAGTGGACTTTGAAGATAGATCACCACTCTCATTCAGATGAAACTCTATGGAGAGAACTTTATTTTCGAAATAAGGATTTTCATCAAAATAAAAATCTATTCTGTAACCTGATTTAATATCTTTAAATTCTCTCACTTCAAGTCTTGTCAAATAATGCAGCACCTCTTCATTCTCTTCCCCAAGCAGTGCAGACACTTATGGATGGTTGACAAATGTTGTTACCCCAAAATTAGGGATTTTGGAGATCAATTCTGACCTCTTCTGACAAAATGGTTGGCCGAGTTTGTTATATTTCTCTTCTACTTTCAAAATCTCCTCAATGGATTGTTCATTAAGTTGTCTCTTTCATTTTGTACTTCATCAATATATTCAATCACTTCTTGCTGTTCTTTTTCTCCCTTTGGCAAGTCCGGAGGGGTGGGCTTCTTCTCCTGCTTGGGGGCTGGACCCAGTTTAGGTTTCTTTGTTTGAGGTGGGAGCTAGGACTGGTGTTTGGGTACCATGTTGTGAGGCAAGTCCTAGGATCTGACCAATGGGAAGTCGCCAGGCTCCAAGGCGCGCTGAGCACTCACTCTTTCAATTTTTAAAATGAATTTAGGATTTAACCAAATAGGAGGGCAGTTCAGCATCTAAGACATCTCTATTCACTTCACCCATTCCAAGGACTCAATTGATTTCTTTTCCATTTGGAACTATACAGTATGTTTTGAATACTGGAAGGAAAATTGTTTTTCTCACATTTTATCTTATGCATAATTTAATGCCCACTTGCATGATATACTTTTAAGTTCAATCTATGTTGCTAACATTCTCCAGCATTTATTCCTGGTGGTAAATACTCTCATCATGATTCGTTTCAAAATGACAAAATGTTGGCACTGAACATGAGCCTGCTAGGATATTTCAGGAGCACATCATTATATTTTATTACAAACATACTGATGCATTAGATAGAAATATACTCAAGAACATACATGATAAAATAGTAAAATAATGAGAAGTGGCAAGTTTTAATTATTTGTTAAACTTTGATGTAAGTGTAATTGATTTAAAATATACATTCAAAACTATATTTTTATTGATTTCAGTGAGGAATGGAGGGGCGATAGAGAGAGAGATAGAGAAAGATGAATGATGAGAGAGAATCACTGATAGGCTGCCCCTGCATGCACCACAATATGAATCCAGTCCACCACCTGAGCATGTGTCCTGACCAGGAATTGATCGGAGACCTGCAGGGTCATAGGTTAACACTCAACCAATGAACCACGCTTGCCTGGCTCTCCTAAGATATTCAGTGATCCCACACAACCTGCAACCAGGGTAGCAATGAGCAGTGGCAGCTCCTCCTGGCCTACCCCTGACTCTGGGCTCAAGGCCTCCTTTACTCTGAATGCCCCGTGAGCTATGAGCAGCCTCGCTTTGGCTCATTTATTTCCCACAATGTTTCTAGAGAGTCAAAGGAGCCAGGTGTTTCCTGTTCTATCTCTCTGCTGCTTCCTGTTCTATCATAAGGCCTACGTTTTTTCATTATTCCCAGTCTCAATTAATGTACCCTCAAAATCTTCTGAACTTGTGCAGTGAAATCTATTCGAACATAAAATAATGAACTATAACACTACAGACCAAGGTGAGGACGACATGCTCCGGCTGCTTCCTGTTCCTAAACACCAGTATTCCTGAGACATCTTCTACACAACAGACTAAGGCATGATTTTGCTTCGAGGACCTGGGAGAAAACGTGATGGTCTTCACTCAAATTGGTGTTGTTGAATCAAATCAATGTTAACACTCTTCTTTTTTTATTGAGTTTTTAGAGAGAAAGGGAGACAGAGATACATCAATGATGAGAGAGAATCATTGATCAGCTCTCTCCTGCATGCCCCCTACAGGGATGGAACTACCCAACCTAGGCAAGTGCCCTGACTTGGAATCCAACTAGAGATACCTTGTTTCTTGGTTCCTGCCCAACCACTGAGCCATGCCATGTGGGCAAATGATATTTTTATTGTTGGCTCTATTACAAATAGACCCAATTTCTCCCATCCTCATCCCCTTTGCATCCCTCTACCCTGCCACCACCATTTCTAGGCACTCAGCACATTATTGTCTTTGACCATGCACTATGCATATATGTATATACTTATTTTTTTGCTGTATTTCACTTTACTTTGCACAAAATGAATACAACCCATTGACTAAGCAGCTCCAGAACTGTTAGTGTTCATTAATCAAGAAGTAAACGATGTCGGAAGCAACACTTTCCAATTCCTCCACACACATATTGTAAAGACAACAAACTCCTAACATTTGTGACAAGGCTGGTTTCAACACAGAGAAAGCTTAAGCCAGAAGGGTGAGTACTGAATATCCACATGGTCAGACCAAGAGCCATGCTCCAGGAACTAGACTGCACCTAGCCTGTTATTCACGCTGCCCGCATAGACATCTGCCCAGTGAAGTTCACGGTCCATTGTCAGATTGAAATCCAAGCGGCTCCTTCCATTTTCAGGCTCATCATTTCCAGGGTGGACCATCCACACAGAGAAATCCAGGCAGCTCCAATATGCTCGCTTAGCTGTACTTTACATGACACCTCCACCAGCCAGGTTCCAGTTCAAATTCTGTACAGGAAGTTCCCATTGTCGTCAAAGAACTCTTGCCCCCTCTGCACTACCTTGCTGCTGAAGTTCTGCTCACCCAGTTCTCTTGCCTTCAATGCTTCCAGCTCCTTCGCACTTGGAAATCCATCACTGTCAGTGACTCTGGTGCCTTCACCACCACTGGTGGAGTACTTCTGCAGCTCTCTGTGCTGACCTTGGGCTGCAGCAACTGGCACAAAGCTTTCCTTCTCCGGGCTCTGGACTCCTTTATTCCTTCCCTCTGTCTCCTCGGGGTGTTTGTACTCTGAGGATTCGGTTCTGTCACCCTCAAAGCTGTGCTGTGACCGTGGCCTTGGGATGAGGCTTGAGCTCCTGACACGGGGCAGCCTGCACAAAGCAGCTCCCAGGCATCTCCAGGGCCTGGAAGTTGGCAGAGCAAGTGGGCAAGCCCAGCTTTCTGAAGGACCTTTTGATCCTGTTTCAGTTTCTTCTCCAATGTGGGCACAAACTTGCTTTTTAAAACACTTCTGATCACATCGGATCTAACATCCAAGGCTTCAGCCAATCTGGGAACTGACCAGGACTCTGGAAATTCTTCATGTAAATACCGGATCTGCTCCCTGGCTTTGCTAGTCAGAATCCTGGGCGGGGCCCCTCGGGGCTCCATCTGCCTCTGAATTTTCTGGAACAGAATGGCTTCTTTCTGGCGTTTCAGGGCGCTGGGGGAGAGAACCAATGGGAGAAGCCATGCATGGGAGCAACATGGGTGGTTGAAGCATCTCAGCTAAATCAGGGAGCACCCAGCCCTCGTCTCTTTGTTCATCGCCCCGGGAAATCTAACACCCACAACAGCAGCCCCTGAGCCAGGTGAGCTCTCTAAAGGAGATGAAATAAGTCCCTGGTGAAGGGACGGTGGTCCCAAAGGAGCCCAACACCTGCCCCTGCGCTCTGATGAGGGAAGAAGCAAGGCCCTGCTTCAGGTTGAGGGCCCAGGAGGAGCCTGTACTGTTACAGAAAACTGGAGAAGAACCAAGCAATACTTAGAGAAATGGAGTTACATTTATTACGCGTGGGTCCAGAGGAAAATGTCTCTCAAATTCTGGGCCCCACCATGCAGGAATTTTCTCTGTTTATATGTTCCCTAACCAGGAGTAGAACCAGGACCTCATGGATCATAGATCAGTGCTCAACCATTGAGCCACACCAGCTGGGCTATAGTATATATATATTTTTTTAATTTAATATGTTTTTTTGATCGTTGATGTCTCCCATTTTCACCTGTACATATATTCTTTGAGGGATCTCTCCCGGTTCTTCCCACACCCCTTTCCTGGGATATCTTCCAGTCTGTTCAAGTTAACAAGGCCTCTTGCCCCATCTTGTCCTTCCCCAGGGCCACTTGCTGAACCACATCACCTTTATTCACCAATGTCATTGGCTGGGATGCTAGCCCTCCCGTAGGCATTTGAGAAAACTACATTACCCATAAAGGAATGCGAACACGTAGGCGGAGCTAAAGGGCACTTTGTGTCAGTGCATCCGGTTATGGCGGACTTCCGCCTTCCTCCTCCTGGCGGGCATTTTGACCTCTTCATTTTCTTCCAGGACTCACAGGCTTCAGCCCACTCGTGGTGAGTAGGAGGAGGCCTGGGAGGCAGCGTCCTTGCTGTGCAGGGTGTGTCTGAGGCTTGATGAGCACCATCAGGCCGGTGGGGCCTCCGCGCCTCCCAGACTCCTCTCTGCTTCCAGCGTTCTTTCAGCCTGACCCCATTGAACCCTGCAGCACCAGGGGAGAGGAGGTCTGAGTATCTGAGATCTGACTGTGGTTCTTCATAGGTTAGATTTAAGGGAAAAACAGTCATGGAGAGAGGCCTTCAGAGCAGGATTCTAGGCTGCCTCTATGAGTGTGGACTATCAGAGTCTGGGCAGTACCTGATTCTGTTTGAATTTGGCAAGCATTCTCTTGAGCACACATGCTGAATAATAAGTAAGAGGGTGAGGAAATGATTGTAGGGGGCGGGACGGTAGCAGTGCAGGTGTGAGAGAGGTGTGGTAGACAGAGTGATGAGCACTTGGAGAGGGAGTGTGACTTCATGGCCAGAGCACCCTTACATTGACATAAGAGTGAAAGTAGGGAGAGTCCATTTCTGGTGGAGTCTGGATGACAAAATAAGGGTAATTTTTGGATAATGCCTGGAAAGGGTGAAGTTTTGGTGCTGCCTGCCATGTTCAGGGCTTGGATGACATTTATGTACCCACCTGCCTTTTGTAGTTGGAGGTGACACAATGATGGTTAAGAATGAGAGTATACCTCAGTGTTCCCCAGGCTTGAAATTCTCCATGGGCATGGGTAAGGGAGAAGGGTAAGAGAGAAATGGATTATGGAGATGGTAATCTATAAATTTGGAACATAAGGTGATTAAGAAACTACCTGTCCTCGCCAATGCAAATTTGTGCTACCTTTGAAGTTGTGCCTCTGGGAAAGAAGCAGTGTGAGAGAAGTGTTGTTCAAAGAACTCTGTGCAGCAGGTAATACACAGCTATGGCCTCAGCACTCTGGGATTGTGGTTGGAAAGGTGAAGTTTGACGCAATGTATTTGGTGTCTTTGAGGAACAATCTGAGGGACTACACAGGTATTGCCTGATAAGACCAGTATCAAATCACTCACACTCGCTGTATGGCCGACATCTCTTCCTACCCTATATTCTTGACACCCACTCTACTGTCAAGAGGAAGTGTGGTGTACATGTGAATCCCAGAGCTCAGTTATCTTCTATCTGCTCAACTGACTTTATTGTGGGAAGACAAAATATTGGTAGAAATATAACATGACAGTGACTTTCATGGGATGAAGCCCTGGTATCTTCTCTGGTGTGTGGAGTGGAGAGAGCAGATTGATGTGGAGGGTGGCAATATGACAGAGTTGGAACCTTAGGAGTGAATCTGATCGTGGGCTGTACTGTCCCCATTATGACGGTAAATGAACGTTGAGGATGTGGCCATTGCCTTCTCTCAGGAGGAATGGGGGCTCCTTGATGAGCCTCAGAGATTTCTCTACTGCGATGTGATACTGGAAGTTTTTGCATTTGTATCATGTGTAGGTAAGACCTTCACATTATCTCAGTGTTTTGGGATGATGTTCTCTCTTCCTTTATTCCTCTGATGTAGCTTTCACTCTTCTACAGTCAGACCATGGGCTCCACTCATTTCCCCCACTGCCCTGTCAAGTGTGCTATGGCTGCCATGGGTGAGGTCTGTGGAGAGCCCTGAGCGAAGGACTCCACAAACATTGCCTCAGACAGTGCAGGATGTGTCTGGGAGTTAGGAGTCTTACAGACAGCTTGATGGGTTCCACCTGCTATTCCTCTCCCTGGAAGGGTGACTATGTCCAGATCCCTGGCTTCCATTTCTACCTCCTTCCTTTCGGCAAAGGTCCTTGGTGACTGCCTGTGCCAGGTTATGGTCTTTACTTCCATGAACCTTGAGCTGTTCTTAAAAGCTTGTTTGTAATATTATCTTCCTTAAATACGATTGCAAGCCGAATGGCTCTAGGCCAGTGCTGGCTGCCCATCCCAGTCATATTTCATTAATATGTGGAATATTTCTGTTGTACATACTTGTAGAGAGGAATATGCAGGATGAACCCTGATTTATTTTACAAGGTGAACATGCAGGATGGTCTCAGAAGAGGCCTGTTCCTGTTGAGTTGCAAATGTGGGCTAGATATGGTATAAGGGAGGTGTTTAGATGATACCAAGCACCTGCTCATTTCCGACATTGTTTAGGTGCAAGTACCATGGGCAATAGCACATTTCTACCTTTTCTCTGCCATACTTGACACTGTGCTGACTTGTCATTTCACCTGTGACCTCCTGGCCTTTGACTGCCTTCACCTTGTGGCCTTTTTGCATCACCTATTCCTCTGCATTGCTCCGTCTTCAGTATTCTCTAACATTGACCTCTACATGTGTTATGAGATGTACATACAAGCTTAAATATTTCTTTAACACGAGCTACTAATTTATTGAATACTAGAGGCCTGGCACATGAAATTTTTTCATGGGGTCCCTAGGCCTGGCCAGCGATCAGGGCCAGTCAGTTTCCCTGCCACCCCACCTCCTCCATCCGTCACTGCACATGTGAAAAATGTTTTCAGACCTGACTGTCTGAATGACCCAGCCAAGCTTGGCAGGTGAGTTCAGATACAGGTTAGGATCTTCACACACAGTCTTTAATTATTCTGATGAAACGCTGTGGAAAGTGGGGTACAGATTGTCAGGGATGGCTTTGTCACTCAAAGATTACCAAGTCTATTTACATTCATGATGTCATTTAATCCACTTATGCATCGCTACCGATGCCCAAGAAAGGAATTTTTTATTCAGATTTTCTAGAACCAGGACCTGGAACTCAAGATGCTCCATATCCACAATCAACCCCAAGTGATCTCTGCCATCCTGACGCCCTGCCATCAGGGCCATTCTGCTGGGCAGCGTCCTCCCTTGGTGAGAAATACTCTAGGGAAGATGGATACTCATCAGAGTGAAGAGAACAAATTGGAGTGTCTGGTCCATTGCATCCTTGACTTGCTCAGTTCCTGGAGCTCTGGGTTCTATAGATGTGTTTACAAGGCACAGAGAACAAAGAAACACTCATTTTGAGAAGAGAATCCCCACATATGAGATCTGTAAGGTCTGTGCTAGGAACCCCACAGTGGCCTCAGCCCTAGTGCCACGTTTCTGGGTCATTCCAAAGCTGCTCTGCTTAAGGAATCACATCCAGCTCACATTAGAGAGCAGACAGTTGCTGACAGCAGGAGCCGGACTTCTGCCGAAGCCCCTGTCCCCCTACCCTAATATGCTATGGATCCAGGGAACTGCGCCCTGGGGAGAGCAGAGGAAGTTAGGAGAGTCATCCAATTGGAAGGATGAACCCCCTTTTGCTCCTCCTCCCCACACAGCAGGGCTGCTTTGCAAAGAGGGTTTCAAGGATACACTCCTGTGGAGCCACTGTATCCAGCCATCCTCAGCAATTCCTGACGACCCCTGGAGCTCACCCATGTGTTGCTGGGCAAAGTGCTGACTGGCCAGGGGTGGGAGCTGCCCATCATGTGCCGCGTGCTATTGCTTGTACCCACCACCGTTATACCCATTTTAAGAAGAGGATAGGTGTAGAGGGGTCACCTCTGGCCTGCAGCAAGCCAGAATTTAAACCCTGAGCCTAAGTCTAGACCCAGTATTTTTCGACTCTCCCCTGGTGGGTCCCCACTGTGTTTCCTCCATCCAAATCCCCAAATCCACCCTCGGCCCAAGAGGCAAGTAGCTTAGGCTGGTGTATTGGATTCACAGGCGCCTCTTTGGGGATTTTTGCTGGCGAGGACCAGGGATTCGGTGGGTCTCTGTAAGTAATGTGGGCTTATCATAAGCACACCTTCTTTAGAAAATCAGGACTCATGATATAAGTGGGCCTGGAATGGGAAGGTCATTCAGATCCAAGGCAGCTCTGGGGCCACAGCTCTAGGGGTTCATGTCTTCACTTTAGTGTCTCCTCTGCAACATGGCTTATTAATTCCTGTCCCTGCCTCTTCTTGCTTCTGCTCGGTTTCTCCATTTCCCCAGCTCAGATTCCTGAGAGAATCTGGGTGGTCCTGACAATCATCATCCCAGCGGTTTGCACAGAACTTTTGAGCCAAACCCATCCTTCATGTCCTTAGCTGTGTGTAAGGACGTGCCCATGGGCAGAGAACATGGCTTACACCGTGGCCAGTTTGTCTAATAGCAGTCTTATCGCATCTGACGTTAAAGATAAACAAAACCAGCTGATAGTTAAAGTGGTCAGGATGCATTTCAATCAGTAATGCACAATTGCAATAGGAAAAAGAGACCAGCATGAACTGAACTAAATTTTGATTTGTACAGAAGTGACTGGGCATTTTAAAGGGACAATGCGGAGACAGGGAAGGGGTGAGTGGGTCTCAGTAGATTCAGGGAAGTGGAAAATTACGAAAAGCAGGAGGGGGTTGGTCCCTATGAAAGCCATCTGGCGCTTATCCAAATCCGGTTCCTCCCCTCCCAGAGAGGCTGTGAGGCAGGGACCTATCTTTAGGTGTTGGCTGGACGAACAGTAAATTCTTTCGATAATCTTGAGTTTTCTCAGGCCGGCGCTTTAGGAGGGGCTAGGGCCATGCATGGCTTTGAGCTGTTAACAATTATGTTAGTGTTCTGTTCAAATCTTTGCAGGCCAAGGTTGAGGCCTCGAAGATGAGAAGGCTCAGGAGAGCCTGGTTAGAGTTTGGTCAAGGAGGGACTCTTTGTCACTGATCCCCTTCACACCCCTGGGAAGTGAGTGTGACCAGTGAAGAAATGAGGAAGAGAGTGTGTCTTAGTGCCCCTCAGACGTAAGAAGAGCACTGGCAGCGTGCCTTGAGCAGCCCCCTGCGAGTCCCCTCCTGCTGGCTCACTGCTCTCCTCGCCATCCCCACTGCCTGCCTTGGATCCACTCCTATGGCACTTAGCAGCAGCATCTTGGAATTGTCCCATAGTATTTTGATGTCCAGAGAAGAAGTACGTAGGGTTCGTATTCCTCTGTGTCCCTGTGGCTGGGTCAATACATGTTTAAAGATCGACCAATAACAGGGAGTTTACAATGATCTACATAAAGGCAACACAAATCGATGCAACCCAGAGTCGAGATCACCAGTGACCATGTGAACAGTGAGGCCATGGTCTCCATCCTGGAGAGCCACCATTCCTGCCTGAGCTGGTGGGATCAGTGGGTGGGCACAGCATCCATTCTCAACAGCCAGACACCGAAGAGTAAGACTGGAATGAGAGAGATAGAGAAATCTGAGGCATTCAGCTGGAGATTCCAGTTGAACCCACTAAAAAAGTCATGCATCCAACCAGCCATCTGGTCTCCAGCCCATCTATTCCTCAAGCATTTACTTAGTGTTTTCAGCCAGCCAAGCATCATATTAAGTACTGAGGGATCGTGGACAAATAAATCACCATCTCTCTTTGCAAGGAACTCTTCCCAGGGGAAAATCTGATATGTACAGGTAACCCTCAGAGACAGAGCTTGGCTTGAGCTCTCTCAAGCAGTACCCTCTGGTCTTGTCTCAGGAGTGCCAGCCTGCCTCCATCTTGGACGTACTTGTTGAACCTCAAACCAGCTTAACTCTGTGGTATGGCTTAGGCCAGTGATGGCGAACCTATGACACGCATGTCAGCACTGACACGCGTAGCCATTTCTGATGACACGCGGCTGCTGAGACGGCAGCATGCCGAGGATGAAACATTTGCTGCTCCTGAGGATGAAACGTTTGCGACTATTAGACACTCTGTGCCAGAGGTCTGTAGGCCAAAACAACAGAAGTCCGGCACAGAGCGTCTAGTTCTGGGACTTCCGGTTAAGCCGGGATCTTGGCCCTCACTTCCTCCGGCAGAGCAGGGAGCAGCGAAACGCAGCAGGGGACGCATCTCTGGGGGCCCTGCCATTACCAGTTACCAAATAACAGTTAACCACAGCAACCATTATCTACTGTTCTGGGGTGTCATGGATTTCTAATCCATCATTATTGAGATAAGTGAGGGGAAGGCTGGGAGAGGCGAGGGTTTGTGGCGTGCTATGGGTGCCGTTTCCTGTCATTAGAAATAGCGGCAGCCATTTTAATTCACATAAGGAACACCATCTTGCTCCATAGTGCAGACTCCATTTCACCACTATTACTGTTGTGCATCCTTATTAACCCCTATTTCTGCTTATTAACCCTGCCCTTTCCTAAAAGACAGTTATATGCACCATTTTGTGGTTAGTTAGGCTAGTTAACCCCTAATTGCCTGCAGGCCTAACAAGCTATCTATAATTCTATCCTCTGTCACTGCCCCTCTGATGGAGAACCCAAAAAATAAAAAAAAAACTAAGGTTAAGTAAAGGAAGTGGTAGTAGCAGTGGCCGACCCTTTCAAGAGACATGGACCGAGATGTATGGCTTTATAGAAAAAAATGGCAGATCATTTTGCGTTCTATGTACTGAAACGGTAGTAAGCAGAACGTGGAATATAAATAGACATTTTGAAACTAATCATTCCCAGCTCTTGGAAAAAAGTGAGGATGAAAGGAAGGAATACATTTCCAGGCAGCTACACCTTTATAAAAGCCAATCTAATTCCATCCTTAAATTTATGAAAGGCTCTACAAATTTAACATCTGCAAGTTTGAGCATTGCTCACTCTATACCTCAGCATGGAAAAGCACTCAGTGAGGGAGAATTTATTAAAGAAACTCTCCTAAGATGTGCACCAGTTCTATTTCACAATATGCAGAATAAAGATGCAATTATTAAGAGAATATCTGAGTTACCACTCAGTAGAAATATCATAAAAGACCGAATAATGACACTGAACACAAACATACAACATCAATTAAAGAAAGACATAAGGAAGTGTAAATATTTTTCGATCTCTCTTGATGAAACTACTGATGTCACATCACATGCTCAGTTGGCCATTATTGGTTGATATTCTGATGGTCTCACAATGAGAGAAGAGTTGATAAAGTTAGTATCAGTGCCAACAAGTAAATCAGGAAGTGAAATATGTAAGGTTGTTATACAAACATTTCATGACCTAAGCATTGATATCTCTAAAGGTGTGTCAGTGACGACAGATGGGGCACCAAATATGGTGGGGGAAAAAGTCGGATTTGTCAAATTGTTTACAGAAGCTATTGGACATCTGATTGTGCCTTTTCATTGTATTATCCATCAGGAGGCTTTATGTGCCAAGGCAGGATTCACCGACTTAAACGACTTAATGTCAGTTGTTACAAAAATAGTTAATTTAGTAGCTGCTCGCCCCCTTCACAAGCGTGAATTTTCGGCACTTTTACTGGAGGTTGATTCCACCTACAGTGGACTGCTGATGTACAATAATGTAAGATGGCTGAGCCGAGGCAAAGTTCTTGAGCGCTTTGTGGAGTGCTTTGAAGAAATTAAGGTATTTCTTGACGATAAGGATTTGGGAAACTTTCCTCAGCTTCATGATGATAAGTGGGTCAACACCCTGATGTTTTTTACAGATCTCTCTGTTCATATTAATGAACTGAACTTAAAGTTACAAGGTTTTGGCAAAAAGTATTGACGTTATGTTTGGATACATAAAAGCTTTTGAAAGTAAAGTTAAAATTTTCAAGCGAGATGTAGAAACTAAAACTTACAAGTATTTTCCTCGAGTAACAAAGTATTTTGAGAAGGCCAGTGCAGCTGTACAAAATGGAATGGAACTCTTGCATATGAAGTACCAGCATGTTTCAGACTCGTTACTTGACCAGTTTAGTGATAGATTTAGTCAATTTAGAAGTCTAGAACAGACCATGAAAATAATTAAGTATCCTGATGTAGTAGTCTACAGTAGTTTGGAATTAAATGGTTTCCAATGGATGCAAATTGATGATTTGGAGATGCAACTTGCAGAATTTCAAGACAGTATCTGGGCTCAGGTGTTTGTTGACTTGAGGTCACAGCTTGAGAATCTGGAAAGGTGCCGCTTGGAGAATCAAGAGGAGTGCCACTACAAACAGGAAATTTGGAGTAACTGGAACTGACTACCAGACACTTTTAGCACCCTGAAAAATATAGCAATGGCTTTACTCACATTTTTCCCTCTACATACTTTTGTGAGGCCTTATTCTCAGCGTTAAATAATATCAAAACCAACAAAAGAAACAGATTGACAGATGAAGTTAGTAGCGCTTGCTTGGGCCTGAAGTGTACAAAATACCAACCTTCAACTGAAGACTTAGCCAATGAAACTCAGCAACAAAAAAGTCACTAATAGGCAGGTTAGTTAAAGAATTCCCCTTCCCCCTCACTTATCTTAGTTCACAGCACCCCACACGAGCTAAATAATATCAAGACCAACAAAAGAAACCGACTGATGGATGAACAAAGAAGTCACTAAGCAGGTAAGTTAAATATTTAGTTTTTGGTTTTTAAATACAATTATATATAACAATCATACATTTATGTTATTTAAACTATAAATATAGCGAAATAATGTTTTTTCCTCAAAGTGACACACTACCTGAGTTATGCTCAGTTTTTTGGCGAAGTTTGACACACCAAGCTCCAAAGGTTGCCCATCACTGGCTTAGGCAGTACTGAAAAGTGGCTGGCATTGGAAACAGCACGGGTCTAGAAAGGGCGGGACTTGGCGTCCCTGTAACAGCTGGTTACTTCTTCTCTCTGAACCTCAATTTTCTCATTTCTAGACGTGGGGTTTGGACTGAGCAGTCACTGAGGTCTCTACGAGCTCTGACATTCTGTGTTCTCCAGAATACCTCAAGGACAAATACAACACTTATTTATCCATGCATCCTTAATACCTAGCACAATTTGGGAATATGGTAGCAATTCCTTAAGTGCATCTGTGAACCTCTGGGTGTCCCTACTATGGGGGTACAAGGAAAAAGCTCTGCCCAAGTCTCCCCATCCAAAATGGTGCCTCCACTCACTCTCCCTGCCCTTTCCGTGCTTCTGTTCCCATCGATGCACTCATCAATGCTTGGCCATAATTATATTTGTATTTGTTTTTCAGCTTTATTGTTCATCTTTCCCATTAAAGTAGCAGACCACGAAGGCAGAGACTGTTCCTAGATGTACCCACCTAGAACAGGATCAGGCCCCTAAGAGATGGTCAGTCACTGATTTCACTCCACAAAGAAGCGAACAGAGTGATTCAGGATGGCGGAGCAGAGAGGATAAGGGAGAGTTTCCAAACATCAGTCCTGGCGGCCCACCCCGACCCAGTCTCTTCCTATTATTTTCACCTGACACCCTGAACTCTCTGCCTGGGCCGTTTGGACCCACTGCACCCTCCTTCCGCTTTCCCTCTACTTATGATCCCACCCGAGGCTTCTGTTGGAGGCCTCCTGGCCAAGGTGGCCCTCTGCCTCCTTCGCAGGTACTGACAGAGGCGAGGCAGGTCTGTGAGAAATCAAGGCTGATGTCTTGGCCTCAGCCAACCTACCCAGGGCCAAGCCCCCAGCCAGCCAGCGGCCAGGCCTTTGCTGCTACTGGCTCCAGGTTAGCGTACAGGGGGTTTCTCTGTCTCAGGCCCGACCTCTGCCTTCCAGCTTCTCTCCAGGTTTTCCTTGTCTCCAGATTTTCTGTGTTCCTTTGCTCATTCTCGGCTTTTTTGCCAACCTAAAGCCGTGGTCAGAAAACTGTGGCTTTGGCCCCTTGAGTGTCGTTCTTCCACAAAATACCATGGCCTGGGCGAGTCTATTTTGAAGAAGTGGCGTTAGAAGAAGTTTAAGTTTAAAACATTTGGCTCTCAAAAGAAATTTCAATCGTTGTACTGTTGATATTTGGCTCTGTTGACTCAGGAGTTTGCCAACCACTGACCTAGGGGGACTTGCAGTAAATGTGCATGGAGAGAATAGTGAGAGATGCGGGAAGCATGTAAAATGGCATTAACATTTTGAGGAGCCTCGGAAAGTCGTGGCCCTGTAATTTCTCAGCAGCTTGGAAACGGTGTGCTATCCTGGTGACTTCTTTGGTTCCCCCGAGCAGAATATTCTGCGGATTTCCCTGCCCAGGCAGCATGTAGCAGACACATGGCCAGTTCTGCCTTCTCTCCCTTTTTGTGTGGCACAGATGTGCGGTTTATCAATTCTGCCATCTTCTCCAGGGACCTGTGAAGGTCTTTGCCAAATCACAGTCATTAGAAGCAGGAACCCCCCAGCCCACCTGGCCAAGAAAAGGGAGGGAAGATTGTGGTGGGCTGGCACGGCCATGGCATACTCAGCCCCAGGGTGCCTTCTGAGCCACGCCAGCTCAGCCAGGTCCAGTGACCCTGAGTGGGGGTGGCTGAAAGGCTTAGAAAAGACAAACAAGAGAATGAAAGCTGCGTCTCGGTAGGACGCTGCTCCCTCATGGAGAGACAGCGTCACGGACTACGGGGCATGTCTTTATTTTATAGCAGATGCCACGAGGCAAAGGAAGGGCATGGTCAAGATGTTTACAACATTCTCCTGGGTTTGGATCCTACTCAATTACATGTACCCCATCAAGCGAGGCTGCAGTCCTCCCTTCTCTCTCCCTTCTCTCTCTCCCTTCTCTCTCTCCCTTCTCTCTCTCCCTTCTCTCTCTCCCTTCTCTCTCTCCCTTCTCTCTCTCCCTTCTCTCTCTCCCTTCTCTCTCTCCCTTCTCTCTCTCCCTTCTCTCTCTCCCTTCTCTCTCTCCCTTCTCTCTCTCCCTTCTCTCTCTCCCTTCTCTCTCTCCCTTCTCTCTCTCCCTTCTCTCTCTCCCTTCTCTCTCTCCCTTCTCTCTCTCCCTTCTCTCTCTCCCTTCTCTCTCTCCCTTCTCTCTCTCCCTTCTCTCTCTCCCTTCTCTCTCTCCCTTCTCTCTCTCCCTTCTCTCTCTCCCTTCTCTCTCTCCCTTCTCTCTCTCCCTTCTCTCTCTCCCTTCTCTCTCTCCCTTCTCTCTCTCCCTTCTCTCTCTCCCTTCTCTCTCTCCCTTCTCTCTCTCCCTTCTCTCTCTCCCTTCTCTCTCTCCCTTCTCTCTCTCCCTTCTCTCTCTCCCTTCTCTCTCTCCCTTCTCTCTCTCCCTTCTCTCTCTCCCTTCTCTCTCTCCCTTCTCTCTCTCCCTTCTCTCTCTCCCTTCTCTCTCTCCCTTCTCTCTCTCCCTTCTCTCTCTCCCTTCTCTCTCTCCCTTCTCTCTCTCCCTTCTCTCTCTCCCTTCTCTCTCTCCCTTCTCTCTCTCCCTTCTCTCTCTCCCTTCTCTCTCTCCCTTCTCTCTCTCCCTTCTCTCTCTCCCTTCTCTCTCTCCCTTCTCTCTCTCCCTTCTCTCTCTCCCTTCTCTCTCTCCCTTCTCTCTCTCCCTTCTCTCTCTCCCTTCTCTCTCTCCCTTCTCTCTCTCCCTTCTCTCTCTCCCTTCTCTCTCTCCCTTCTCTCTCTCCCTTCTCTCTCTCCCTTCTCTCTCTCCCTTCTCTCTCTCCCTTCTCTCTCTCCCTTCTCTCTCTCCCTTCTCTCTCTCCCTTCTCTCTCTCCCTTCTCTCTCTCCCTTCTCTCTCTCCCTTCTCTCTCTCCCTTCTCTCTCTCCCTTCTCTCTCTCCCTTCTCTCTCTCCCTTCTCTCTCTCCCTTCTCTCTCTCCCTTCTCTCTCTCCCTTCTCTCTCTCCCTTCTCTCTCTCCCTTCTCTCTCTCCCTTCTCTCTCTCCCTTCTCTCTCTCCCTTCTCTCTCTCCCTTCTCTCTCTCCCTTCTCTCTCTCCCTTCTCTCTCTCCCTTCTCTCTCTCCCTTCTCTCTCTCCCTTCTCTCTCTCCCTTCTCTCTCTCCCTTCTCTCTCTCCCTTCTCTCTCTCCCTTCTCTCTCTCCCTTCTCTCTCTCCCTTCTCTCTCTCCCTTCTCTCTCTCCCTTCTCTCTCTCCCTTCTCTCTCTCCCTTCTCTCTCTCCCTTCTCTCTCTCCCTTCTCTCTCTCCCTTCTCTCTCTCCCTTCTCTCTCTCCCTTCTCTCTCTCCCTTCTCTCTCTCCCTTCTCTCTCTCCCTTCTCTCTCTCCCTTCTCTCTCTCCCTTCTCTCTCTCCCTTCTCTCTCTCCCTTCTCTCTCTCCCTTCTCTCTCTCCCTTCTCTCTCTCCCTTCTCTCTCTCCCTTCTCTCTCTCCCTTCTCTCTCTCCCTTCTCTCTCTCCCTTCTCTCTCTCCCTTCTCTCTCTCCCTTCTCTCTCTCCCTTCTCTCTCTCCCTTCTCTCTCTCCCTTCTCTCTCTCCCTTCTCTCTCTCCCTTCTCTCTCTCCCTTCTCTCTCTCCCTTCTCTCTCTCCCTTCTCTCTCTCCCTTCTCTCTCTCCCTTCTCTCTCTCCCTTCTCTCTCTCCCTTCTCTCTCTCCCTTCTCTCTCTCCCTTCTCTCTCTCCCTTCTCTCTCTCCCTTCTCTCTCTCCCTTCTCTCTCTCCCTTCTCTCTCTCCCTTCTCTCTCTCCCTTCTCTCTCTCCCTTCTCTCTCTCCCTTCTCTCTCTCCCTTCTCTCTCTCCCTTCTCTCTCTCCCTTCTCTCTCTCCCTTCTCTCTCTCCCTTCTCTCTCTCCCTTCTCTCTCTCCCTTCTCTCTCTCCCTTCTCTCTCTCCCTTCTCTCTCTCCCTTCTCTCTCTCCCTTCTCTCTCTCCCTTCTCTCTCTCCCTTCTCTCTCTCCCTTCTCTCGCCTGGAATCGAACCTAGGACCATACAGTCTCCAGGCCCCAAGCTGATGTTCTACCCACTAAGCCAAAATCAGCTCAGGCTGCTTTCCCTTCTTCCCAAGGCAGTTTATAGGTTTCTAGGCATCACCTGTGGGCCAGAGCTGGGCTCAGTGCAGAGCCACAGAGATGAGAAACCTAGTCTCTGCCTTCGGATTTTTAGAAAGAGAGGAAAGTGAAGAGAGAGAGGGGGAAGCGAGGGAGAGGGAGAGAGAGGGAGAGGGGAAGGGAGAGAGAGGAAGAGCAAGAGAGAAACATCTATGTGAAAGCAAACCTCAATTGGCTGCCTCCTGCACATCTCGTACCAGGGATGGAGCCCACAACCCAGGCATGTGCCTTGACTGGGAATCAAACTGATAACCTCTGGGTTCATGGTTGTCACTCAGGCACTTAGCCACACCAGCTGGGCTATTCTGTCTTTTAATGTTACTCTAAACAAACATGCAGATGCTACAATGTTAGCTCCATGAAGCAGAGAGATGTTTTTCATTTTTATCCTTTTCTGTTCAATAACATAGTCCAAATACCCAAAATAGTGCTGAGCATGGAGTAGGCCCTTAAATATTTGTTGAATGAATGATAAGGATCAAATAAAATCTCTACTGATTTACTCCAGCAATATCAGCTTCCTTCTGTCCTTGACTGGGATCAAACCCAGGACCCTACATTCTGTAGGCCTACACTCTATCCACTTAGCCAAACCAGCTAGGGCTGCATTCCCTTCTTTCCATGGCAGTTTCTAGGTTTCTAGGCATCACCTGTGGGCTAGAGCTGGGCTCAGTGCAGAGCCACAGAGATGAGAAACCTACTCTCTGCCCTCAGATATTTAGAAACAGAGGAAAGGGGAGAGGGAGAGGTGGGGGGAGGGAGAGAGAGAGAGATAGCGAGAGAGAGAAAGATGAGAGAGAGAGAGAGAGAGAGCTGAGAGAGAGATGAGAGGGATGAATTAATGATAAGGATCAAATAAAATCTCTACTGACTCATTCAAATAATATCAGCTTCAAACAGCCCCAAGTTCTCTGTCAGAGCCACTGGCCTCTAGTCCCAATTTTGCCTCCCAAAGATCAAATGTCAGCCCGGTGCTCCATTTTCCTGATCTGTACAGGGGGAGGAGCATACCCTAGCCTGCTTGCCTGACAGGGCCTTGCTAGGGAACTCAAAGAGAGGCCCGTGGGAGTGCAGACCCAGAGTAGTGCAGGCCCTCTCAGACCTAAATTCATGCACATGCCGTGGAGCTCTTGTTCAGAGGCAGGCTCTGACTCAGATCTGGTGGGCCCATGACTCTGCCTTTCAAACAAGCTCCCAGGTGATGCTCTGCTCCTGGTCCTCAGGACACACTTGGAGTAATACGAGGTCAGTTTCGAAGCTAAAGTAATGCTTGGTCCCTGGAGTCATGGGAGTTCTTACTTCTCTTACATGGCAAACAGAGATGGTTTTTGGGCTCATTGGCCCCTCACTTCCGGCTGTAACTGCAGATATTCAGTGCTGCTGATTTAGCGACCCTGCTCTCATTTTATTAGCTCATCCCTAGTGAACATTATCCAGGACTCCCTGGCTAAACACCAACTGGAGTTTGGAGCTTCATGATCCTCTATCGGTATTTTGGCTGCTAACATGGGCCTGTTCAGTATTCATCAGTCCCCTTGATTTCCTTCTTTATTTGTTTTGGGTGTGACTAATCCCACACTGCTCTTGGGCCTGCAGCCTTTTCCTGGGTAATTTGTAAACTGATATGTTCTCCAGGAGACATTTAATCAGCGAATTATTGCTCGGCCTCAAATGGTTTATTGTGTAAGAGGCACAGGGATGCGGCCGGGGAAGAGGTTCTGGTGAAGAAACAGCATCCAAGGACAGCGGAAGGAGGCCTCTCCTCCCACTTCCTCCTCTCCCACCCCCCAACCCCAGTTCACCGCTCAGCAGTCCCATGACAACAGATGTGCTGATTTCTGCGTAACAGAAATATCAGTTCATGCCATAGCTATACGGATTGTCCCATGCAGTTTGAGAGTGAGTGACAGTTTTAAGGTTTTAACAGTCAGTGGAGGGGTTGTGTGGCTGCTGAGAGATGGGATGGGGAGGAGGCAGGGCTGGCATCAGAATGTAGGGATGGTTTACGATCTCATTTGCTCAGGTTGACATAGTCAGTAATGTTTTTTTTTAATTTCTTTATTGATTAAGGTGTCACATATTTGTCCTCATCCCCCCATTCCCATCCCACACCCCTCCCCACGGATGCCCCCACCCCCCTGTTGTCCTTAACCATTGGTTAGGCTCGTATGCATGCACACAAGTCCTTTGGTTGATCTCTCCCCCCTACCCCCACCCTCCCCTACACTCCCTCTGAGGCCTGACAGTCCGATCAATGCGTCCTTGTTTCTGTGTCTGTTCTTGTTCATCAGTTTATGTTGTTCATCATTTACCCTAGATGAGTGAGATCATGTGTTACTAGAAACATACTTATAAGAACTGAATGTGAGACGAGCAATAATAGTTATGCTGACAGGCAAATGAATCAGTCTGTAGTGAGTTTCTTTCTGGACCAACAGTTCTTTTGAGACCCAATTTCAATGTCCACCAGTTCCTTATGTGTGCATATCGGCTCTGGATGGTGGACAAATGGTGGTAATGCAGGTCCGACTCCCTCTGGTTTGGTCTCGCCCGAACCCTGGGGCACGGCCTCACCCTGACTCAGGGGCGCGCAGCCTCACCCGGACCTGGGACCCAGCATCAACTGGGCCCTGGGGTGCATGGCCTCACCCGGACCCAGGGGCGCGCGGCCTCACCCGGACCCGGGATCCAGCCTCACCCAGACCCAGGGGCGCCCGGCCTCACCCGGACCCGGGGGCGTGCGGCCTCATCCGGGCCCAGGACCCAGCCTCACCCGACCCAGGGGCACGTGGCCTCTCCCGGACCCAGGGGCGTGGCCTCACCCAGACCCGGGACCCCGCCTCACCCAGATCCAGGGGTGCGTGGCCTCACCCGGACCTGGGACCCAGCCTCACCCGGATCCAGGGGCGCACGGCCTCAACCAGACCCGGGATCCAGCTTCACCTGGACCCAGGGGTGCGTGGCCTCACCCGGACCTGGGACCCAGCATCACCCGGGCCCCGGGCCGCGTGGCCTCACCCGGACCCGGGGGCGTGCAGCCTCTACCCAGGCCCGGGACCCAGCCTCATCCGGACCCAGGGGTGCGTGGCCTCTCCTGGACCCAGGAGCGTGTGGCCTCACCTGGACCCAGGGGCACACAGCCTCACCTGGACCCGGGACCCAGCCTCACCCGGACCCAGGGGCTTGCGGCCTCACCCAGATCCAGGGGTGCGTGGCCTCACCCGGACCCAGGGGCGCGCAGCCTCACCTGGACCCGGGACTCAGCCTCACCCTGACCCGCGTCCCAGCCTCACCCAGACCCAGGGGCGCACGGCCTCACCCAGACCTGGGACCCAGCGGGGCTTCGTCTTCTTGATCCCAATTCCTGTCGGTCAATTCCCTCTCAGCAATTCCTTCGGCCATTTTCTCAAAGCTTTGGGGCGGCTGCTGCGGAACTCGCTGGGCAGTGGGCTTGGCGAAGCTCCAGTGCGCCCGGTGCACGGCGGCAGGCTGGTCCGAGGTCGCTGCAGTGGCACTCGGGTCTGCAGCGGTGACCAGTCACCGGGCGACCGCACCTGGATCCGGGACCCAGAAGGGCCTCGTCTTCCCGATCCCAACTCCCATCGGTCAATTCCTTCTCAGGAATTCCTCCGGCCATTTTCTCAAAGTTCCGGGGTGGCTGCCGCGGAACTTGCTGGGCGGCGGGCTCGGCGAGGCTCCAGTGCGCCCGGTGCGCGGCAGTGGGCTGGTCTGAGGTCGCTGCGACAGCGTTCGGGTCTGCAGCGGCAGCCGGTCGACAGGCGTGCGCACCTGGCCACTTCCGGGGCGCAGAGATTCTCGAATGACTCGGAGGTCAGCAAGCGTGGAGTCTCCCACCCCATGACCCACAGGGGCTCGTCTGTCCATGCTCAGCAGCGAGCGGAGCCATCCCCTCAGCCAGAGACCGCCGGGGGAACCGCTCCGAGCATGTTCCAGGCCACCATTGTGTCGCCAGAACCGTAGTTCTTAAAGTGTGATCTTTGGCTCATCGGCATCAGCATCATCCCGAGTCCCCCTCTCTTTTATTCCAGTTGTAGAGCATCTGCTCAGCCAGCCCTCTGGTGGTTCTGGATGTGTCTGCTCTGTTTTCCAGTTGTAGTTTCAAAATTGTTGTGGTAGGCAACAATCAGGCGTCTGCCCTATGCCGCCATCTTGGTCCTCCAGAAGATTCTTAAGTAACCTTATAAATGTGGTTCTGAACACTGTGTCGTCCATTAGTTTACTTTCCTTCAACCCTTCTATTCATGACCTACTTCGGTGTCTCCACATTTTGGCTGCCTCCCTATGTTGATGGAGTGGCTTTGTGTGGTCAGTGACCTATAGGGGCTGGTAGCTCAGCTTCCCCAATCTCCCTAGGTGGTCGCTCTTGGTACCCCCCTTTGTGGGCTGAGTGCAAAGTCTTGGTGTTGTTAAGCCTTGATTGCTGTTGGTACACTGGGAGGATTTGACCTCCAGTCCAATTGGCTGTGAGGATCAGCTGTGTCTACGCTGGGAGACAGCCTTATTCAACTAGACTTGCAAAATTGTAAAAGCCTCTGTGCTCAGCTTGGATGGGGCGGAGTTTCAGGGTGGAGCCTACAGCCTTGGCTTCCCGTCAGCCCTGCCCTATGAGGTTCCTGTGTCTCAGTGTCCCTCTGTACTCCCTGCAAACACCTCTGAGAGAAAGGTGCCCTGGAGTTTTGCCCGCTGCCAAACAGTCTAGTCTTTCCTCCAATGAATCTAGATTCCCAGATTCTCGCCCGGAACTGGGTTTCAGTGTAGTCGGATCTGGGGCTCAGCGCAGTCTGGAGCTTTTGTCTCCTTCCCACTAGGGCAATTCAGCAGCACAGTCAACAGACCATCCTCTGCGCACATTCCCGTGTGCGCCTCCGGAGCTCTGCCTTTCGCCGCTCCTCTGCGTTTCCGCCTTACAGCCCAGATTCCCCCAGTATGAGCCTGGCTTCCCAGGGTCTCGCCCGGAACTGGGGTTCAGTGCAGTCGGAGCTGGGGTTCAGCACAATCTGGAGCTTTTATCTCCTTCCTGCTAGAGAACGCCGGCCAGGCACTCAGCAGCCCTGTCCTCTTCGGCTCTGTCCTCCCCACACGAGCGCACGCCCGTGTCTCTGCCCGTGTCTCCATACATCATGCTTTTATGGCTCCTCTGATTTTCCTTGTGGTTTTCCCTTTCCTTCTAGTTGTGGGCATTTCAGTCATCCAGCTTTCCTGTGGTTCTGGATGATGTCCGTTTTGACTTTTAGTTGTATTTTTGAAATTGTTGTGCCAGTCTGTAGGTTAGGTGTTTAACCTATGCCGCCATCTTGGTTTTTTCCCATAGTCAGTAATGTTGAAATCCATGTTATGACCTTTAACCTCATGCTTTTGGTTGCTGGCACATAGACCTAACAAGTTAAAGTGCTGGAGTGACTAACCATCCCAGTTTACTAGCACTTACCCAGTTTTCACATCAAAAGTCTCACATCCCCGTTTTAACAAGGAAATGGTCTCCCAGATGGGACCAAGATTTGAATCCAGGACTATCCTACGTATTGCAGAGCCCTCCTTTTGCTGTGCCAGTGCTCCTCACACTGTAATGACAACCACTTGCTTAAAAGGTAGAGTCTAGTTCAGCGGGTCCAGGGCAGGACCCGAGGCTTTGCATTTCTAACAAGCTCTGGGTGATGCCAGCGATGCTGTGGGCCAGGACCACACATTGAGTAGCAGAGCTCTAGGCATTGCTTCCATGGCAGCCCTGAAGCTCAGCCCCCACATGGGCTCCCACCATGTGGGGCCTGGTATGGCCATCAGCCCAAAGAGCCCACCAGAACCTTGAGTGATGGTCCTGCCAGTTGATCAGTGGGGATTCCAGGGACTTCTGGTGTAGCCCCTCCCCTCTCCACTGACCCCTATGACCTCAGACAAGCCCTCTCTCTCCCCTGTGGGAGCCTCATCCAGCTTCCCTATTCCCCTGACATTTATTGAGGGACCTCAATGCCAAGTTTATGTCTCTCAGGTGCAGGCCTGGGAAAGCCCTATAAAGGCTGCCTGCATGGGTGCTTCAGACCTGCAGGTCTTTCCCCTTGAGATCTGAGTGAGAAGAGCTTACTGCAGGCAAAACACAAATTGTTTGTCTTAAGGACCTTGAATTTTGGGGACTGATTCAATTACTATGGTTAGGGATGCTTCTGCCTGCCATCAAATATATGTCTAGTTATAATGTGAAATTCTGGGGTCCTCTGCCATTTACAGCACCATTGAATAGGAACCATGTAGGTTAAACTTCAGAAGACTGGAGATAATATTGGCACTGAAGTACATCCAGGATCTGTCTGGCACTGTCCCTCTGATCTGGACCTGCCTGAGTATACATCAACAAGACTGCAACATGTCGAACATCAGAAGTTACACAGGTCTCATATAAAGTGTGAGCTTGTAAGTGGCTTGAGTTCAGACTCTGCCACTTACAAGCTGAGCAACCTTGCATTAGTTGCTTCCTGAGCCTCAGTTTTCCTACTTATGAAATGGGTTTATTATTACCTGTCTCACCACACCACGGTGAGAATGGAGGAAGATCATAGGAAGCACTCAGTAAATACTACCATCACCACTATCAATTACTGTTATTCTTCCCTCAGGAGACTTAGCTCAGAAAATAAGTATTTGGTCTTGATGCAGTGGAGACGGCAGGAGTTACCAGCACAGCCTAGGACAACGTGGTCAAGGACAGACACAGCAATGCTCTCATTTCTCTCTGTCCTGCTCTTCTGCATACCTGCTAAGAAACCGTGTTGAAATGTCTCCACAGGTACAGGGAGGATTTGGATGGATGATGTCGCCTGCAAGGGCACAGAAGATACCATCTTCCGCTGCACCTTCTCCAAGTGGGGGGTGACAAACTGCGGGCATGCTGAGGATGCCGGGGTGACATGCATCAGACACTGAAAGTGGACACAGCCAAGGTCTGGGCCTTACTGCCCAGCCTCCTTCCTGCATTCCTAGAGCGGAGGCATCGCTGGGGCACCTCTGACCACACCTCTGCCCTGTCTAGGCCAGTATCCTCCTCCCCCTCAACCCTATTCCAAGACCTCAGTGGCCTGTCATCTTTATCCTCTTGGACATCTGCTCCAAACTGTAACTCTGGGATCTACAGACTGGATCTTCCTTCCACCAGAGTTCCTGAATGTGGAGTCCCGGTCGACTGGATCGCCATTTTGCCCAGCCTTCGAAGCACCATGCATCAGGCCTCAATATCCATGTTCCCTTTGGTCTGTTAGTTACAGATGAATGCTGAGACTATGTTGGAGAAAAATGCCACAGTGGAGATGGGAGGGAGATATCACAGATCATTCACTCTTCAGATAATCCCCAAACCTCAGTTCAGCCAAGAGTTTTGACATCTTCCTTCCCAGCAAGAGACAATACTGAATGATCCATCTTCCCCTCTTTACATTGCCTCTGCATCCTTTTGTTAGTTTGGGGGAAGTGACAGCTGTAGGAATGAGAGGGAAATCAAGTCACCTGCAGTAATTAATTTGGATTTGGAAAAGGAGAGTGAAACTCACATTTACCAAGTGATCACCAGGTGTGCTAAAGTGTCTTGGGTACTAAATTTATCCACTTTGCAGCATTTCTAAAAGGCATGTTAGCTCAGGTAAGTAAGATCTTACCTGCATTCACCTGGCCTAGAAGTCATAGAATGGAGAATGACAGAGACCATTGTTTCCACATGAACCTTAGTGAGTCTTTGCTAGGCTTGAGCAAGAAGCTCAGGTGCAAGACCTGTGTGCCTAGAAGGTTACTTATTCCCCAAAATATGGAGGATGCGTACAAAGAAA
Source organism: Cnephaeus nilssonii (assembly GCF_951640355.1). Classification (NCBI taxonomy): domain Eukaryota; kingdom Metazoa; phylum Chordata; class Mammalia; order Chiroptera; family Vespertilionidae; genus Cnephaeus; species Cnephaeus nilssonii. The sequence goes on along the minus strand of NC_137095.1, from coordinate 672,597 downwards.
GACATGACTGGCTTCCAGGCCAGCCATTCACAGAGAAGGAAGGGTGATTTGGAGGGTGATGTGGGGGCTGTCAGGGTTAAACAGAGACCAAAACTCAGTCATCTGGCAGTCAGGGTTCAAGCCAAGTCACCTACATCTCAAAGCCGTTTGGAGGTGATGACATTGAACCTTCCAGGCCTCCTAGGGTGTGATCCTGTGGTCAGGAGAACATGTGTCCTGATGGGTAAGAGTAGAAGGAAATGAGGATGCCTTATAACCTCCAGGGGAAGAAAGGGCCCTGGGCTTCTGCAAATCCTCCATCTACACCCTCTCCTGGTGCTAGGGGCATCATATTCTGCTTTTGACACAAGAGGGAAATCAAAATGGGCCACCTATGTGTTCCAGGACCAGCGAGGGAGCACAGACCCACCTCACGTGGGGGCATCCTGGGCCTTACAGGCAGGCCTGGGACACGCAGCCACCTGTCATATCAGGCGAGCATCAGCCTGCCTGGGGAAAGGGACTCTCCTGGTGTGGGCCCAACAAAGCTCCTAACTGACAACTAAATCGATATGTGCTATTAGTTGTTATTTGCTTACAATATGCTTCTTATTCTTTAATGCCCTAATGATCAGAGACTCTCTTTCTGGCCAATTGCTATGTTTACATAACTCGCATGTACTCATGCACTTTTTCCAGAGCCAATCTATGTATGCATATATAAACATGGCACTGTTTACATCATAGCTCAGCACATTACAACGTTTATATTAAAAAAAAAATACTAAAGGTGGAAAGATGTCACATTGAATGGAATAGATTCCCAAGTTGGTTCTGGCAAAGAAGCCAGTTACCCCACCAATGTAGACCCGCATGATTTTCTTACTTGGTCTTTTCATTTGGGAAAACACAAATCTTGTCTTACATCAAATAAAAATGAGGGTGATAAGTGTTGAACCTTAAAAAAAAATCTACTAGTTTACATACCTACTTAAGTGGAAATTCCCATGGGCTTGTGTTTCAGGGACTAAAGGAAATTAGGCCTGGCCTAAAATACATCAGACCTTTTGTAAGAAAGAATTACAATAAAGTTAAGAACATGTCACTGATGCGCTTTGCTTCACCTTTTTTTTCTCATGAAAACCCAGTGAGATGGGGGGAGCACTTCTCAGTGGGGACTGTGGTAGAATGGAGATCTTAGGAGACGGTGCCTAATACTCCTGAGGACAGACAATCAATGACACAGACCAAGGACACGCCCCAGGCCTTCTTTGGTCACCTAGGAAAGGGTCCCAAGCAACAGAATAGTAATCAAGGCTCGGGTTATTAAAAAAATCGCTTTTGTAGTCCATAAAGGGCAAAACACTTGTCTATTTCCTCACATCTCCAGCAGTTTCACTTAGAGATGTGCTTCCACCTGGAGTTCTATTGACGCGTGAGAAGACCGTCCAGATTTAGGTACCATGTCTGTGAAGTAGCTGAGCCTCATCACCTACTGAGAGGCAGGACCTCCCAGGCTCGGGACCTGAGGGGTGCATGGGCATGGCCCAGGCCACTGTGTAGTCCTGGCCACGTGCTCATAGCTGGCACATCTTCGCATGTCTATCTAATGGCCCCGGGCTTGCTGTGGACCATGATAATTTGGTAATGTACGTGAACAGAGGAAATTTGATTTCTGGAAATCCACAGAGGAGACATCCTGGTTTTCTCCTTTAAAAAGCCAGGCAAGAGAAACCAAGATGGCGGCATAGGTTAAACACCTAACCTACAGCCTGGCACAACAATTTCAAAAATACAACTAAAAGTGAAAACGGACATCATCCAGAACCACAGGAAAGCTGGCGGACTGAAATGCCCACAACTAGAAGGAAAGAGAAAACCACAAGGAAAATCAGAGGAGCCGTAAAAGCCTGAGGTATGGAGACACGGGCGGAGACACGAGCACGCGTGCGTGCGGGGAGGACGGAGCCGGAGAGGAAGGGGCGGCTGACAGCCTGGCCCGCGTTCTCTAGCGGGAAGGAGATAAAAGCTTCAGATTGCGCTGAACCCCAGCTCCGACTGCACTGAACTCCAGTTCCAGGCGAAACCCTGGGAAGCCAGGTGCATGCTGGGGGAACCTGGGCTGTGGGGCGGAGGCACAGAGGAGCGGCGAAAGGCAGAGCTCCAGAGGTGCGCACGGGAAGGTGCGCAGAGGAGGGACTGTTGCCTGTGCTGATGAATTGCCCTAGCGGGAAGGAGACAAAAGCTCCGGACCGTGCTGAACCCCAGTTCCAACTGCACTGAACCCCAGTTCCGGGCAGAACCATGGGAAGCCAGGCTCATACTGAGGGAATCTGGGCTGTAAGGCAGAAATGCAGAGAAGTGGCGAAAGGCAGAGCTCCGGAGGCGCGCATGGGAATGCGCGCAGAGGATGGTCTGTTGACTGTGCTGCTGAATTGCCCTGGTGGGAAGGAGACAAAAGCTCCAGACTGCGCTGAGACCCAGATCCGACTACACTGAAACCCACTTCCGGGTGAGAATCTGGGAATCCAGATTCATTAGGGGAGAGACTAGACTGCTTAGCAGCGGGCGAAACTCCAGGGCGCTTTTCTCTCAGAGGTGTTTGCAGGGAGTACAGAGGGACACTGAGACACAGGAACCTCATAGGCAGGGCTGACGGGAAGCCAAGGCTGTAGGCTCCACCCTGTAACTCCGCCCCATCCAAGCTGAGCACAGAGGCTTTTACAATTTTACAAATCTAGTTGAATAAGGCTATCTCCCGGCATAGACACAGCTGATCCTCACAGCCAATTGGACTGGAGGTCAAATCCTCCCAGTGTACCAACAGCAATCAAGGCTTAACAACACCAAGACTTTGCACTCAGCCCACAAAGGGGGGTATCAAGAGTGACCACCTAGGGAGATTGGGGAAGCTGAGCGATAGGGAGGCAGCCAAAAGGTGAAGACACCGAAGCAGGTCACTAATAGAAGGGATGAAGGAAAGTAAACTAACGGACGACACAGTGTTCAGAACCACATTTATAAGGTTACTTGAGAATCTACTGGAGGACCAGGATGGCGGCATAGGGCAGACGCCTGATTGTTGCCTACCACAACAACTTTGAAACTACAACTGGAAAACAGAGCAGACACCATCCAGAACAATGGCCGGAGGAATTGCTGAGAAGGAATTGACCGATGGGACTTGGGATCGGAAAGACGAGGCCCCATTGGGTCCCGGATCCAGGTGCGCTCGTCCGGCGACTGGTCACCGCTGCATACCCGAGTGCCGCCGCAGTGACCTCGGACCAGCCTGCCGCCACGCACTGAGCACACTGGAGCTTCGCCGAGCCCGCTGCCCAGCAAGTTCTGCGGCAGCCACCCCGGAGCTTAGAGAAAATGGCTGAAGGAATTGCTGAGAGGGAATTGACAGACAGGAATTGGGATCAAGAAGACGAGGCCCCGCTGGGTCCCGGGTCTGGGTGAGGCCACGCCCCTGGGTCCGGGAGAGGCCACGCGCCCCTGGGTCCGGGTGAGGCTGTGCGCCCCTGGATCTGGATGAGGCTGTGTCCCGGGTCCAGGTGAGGCAGTGCCCCTGGGTCTGGGTGAGGCCACGCGCCCCTGGGTCTGGGTGTAGCTGGGTCCCGGGTCCGGGTGATGCCACGCACCCCTGGGTCCGGGTGAAGCTGGATCCTGGGTCCGGGTGAGGCCGTACGCCCCTGGATCTGGGTGAGGCTGGGTCCCGGGTCCGGGTGAGGCCGCGCCCCTGGGTCTGGGTGAGGCCACGCGCCCCTGGGTCCGGGTAAGGCCACGTGCCCCTGGGTCCGGGTGTAGCTGGATCCTGGGTCCAGGTGAGGCCATGTGCCCCTTGATCCGGGTGAGGCTTGGTCCCGGGTCTGGGTGAGGCCGCGCCCCTGGATCCAGGAGAGGCCACACGCCCCTGGGTCCGAGTGTGGCTGGATCCTGGGACCGGGTGAGGCCGCACACACCTCGGTCCGGGTGAGGCCACGCGCCCCTGGGTCCGGGTGAAGCTGGATCCCGGGTCTGGGTGAGGCCGTGTGCCCCTGGATCCGGGTGAGGCTGGGTCCTGGGTCCGGGTGTAGCTGGATCCCGTGTCCGGGCGAGGCCGCGCACCCCTGGGTCCGGGCGAAGCTGGATCCTGGGTCTGGGTGAGGCCGTGCACCCCTGGGTCAGGGAGAGGCCACGCGCCCCGGGGTCCGGGAGAGGCCACGCGCCCCTGGGTCCAGGTGTAGCTGGATCCCGGGTCTGGGTGAGGCTGTGTGCCCCTGAATCTGGGTGAGGCCGGGTCCCGGGTCTGGGTGAGGCCACGCAACCCTGGGTCCGGGTGAGGTTGGATCCCGGGACCGGGTGAGGCTGCACACACCTGGGTCCAGGTGAGGCCACGCACCCCTGGGTCCGGGTGAGGCTGCACACACCTGGGTCCAGGTGAGGCCACGCACCCCTGGGTCCGGGTGAGGTTGGATCCCGGGACCGGGTGAGGCTGCACACACCTGGGTCCAGGTGAGGCCACGCACCCCTGGGTCCGGGTGAGGTTGGATCCCGGGACCGGGTGAGGCTGCACACACCTGGGTCCGGGAGAGGCCACACGCCCCTGGGTCCGGGTGAAGCTGGATCCCGGGTCCGGGTGAGGCCGTGCGCCCCTGGATCCAGGTGAGGCTGGGTCCCGGATCCAGGTGAGGCCGTGCGCCCCTGGATCTGGGTGAAGCTGGGTCCCAGGTCCAGGTGAGGCTGGGTCCCGGGTCCGGGTGAGGCCACGCCCCTGGGTCCGGGAGAGGCCACGCACCCCTGGGTCCGGATGAGGCTGGATCCCGGGACAGGGTGAGGCCGCACACACCTGGGTCCGGGTGAGGCCACGCACCCCGGGGCCTGGGTGATGCTGGGTCCCAGGTCTGGGTGAAGCCGTGCCCCTGCGTCCGGGCGAGACCAAACCAGAGGGAGTCGGACCTGCATTACCACCATTTGTCCACCATCCAGAGCTGAATAGTCAGTGCCGACATGTACAAATAAGGAACTGGTGGACATTGAAATTGGGTCTCAAAAGAACTGTTGGTCCAGAAACTTACTACAGACTGATTCATTTGCCTGTCAGCATAACTATTATTGCTCGTCTCACATTCGGTTCTTATAAGTGTATTTCGAGTGACACATGATCTCGCTCATGTCGGGCCTCAGAGGGAGGGTAGGAGAGGGTGGGGGTCGGGGGGAGAGATCAACCAAGGGACTTGTGTGCATGCATACGAGCCTAACCAATGGTTAAGGACAACAGGGGTGTGGGGGCATCCGTGGGGAGGGGTGGAGGATGGGAATGGGGGGATGAGGACAAATATGTGACACCTTAATCAATAAAGAAATTAAAAAAAAATAAATAAATAAAATAAAAATAAAAAGCCAGGCGATACCTACCCCAAATCTCTGTGTCTCCCCTTCTGTAACCAGCCCCCTCTTGTCCTGCCCTCTCTAATGTCTACACGGCACTGCTGATATCCTCCACTCTAATGCCTGTGAGGAACCACCTTTGGGGCCTGCAGGTGCTGTAGTTAAACCACCCACTCTAGTGGGCATGGTATGTGGAAAGGTGTTCCAGCTTTCTCCACCATCGGCACCCCTTAGTTTCCTCAGCCACATTGTTTTATTTCAGTTATTCTAACATTTCTGTAAAATGTCAAATAAGCAAATCATGTGTCTATATTTTTAAACTAGCTCTGCCTTCAACCCTTCATAGAATACCCCTCTCTCATCCCTCTTCTCCTCTCCTTCCCCTCCACCATTAGCTTTCTGGAGCTGAGATGGGCTTCTGACCTACCGATGCTTTGTCGTTTACCCCTCTCCACCAGCCCATGCCAGGCAGAACAGGCTCCGGAGCTTCTGCGAAGGCGGTTCAGTTCCCTGGGTCCTTCTCCCACTCCGGCTGCAGGGAACGTGGACGGCTCTCAGCTCTGCACCGGCTCTGGATGTTTGAGTAGTCATGGTGTGGGTGTTGCATACACTTAGTGACCAATCTCCTTGGACACTGTGTTCTCATTTAGGGTCATCTCCCATGAGGTGGCCAAGGATACTGCCTGAGGGTGGGCCTTGGCTGGAATGACACTGCCAATATAAAACCCAGAGCCATTACTTCTCTACCCATTCTAATAAATGTCAAACCAGCAGTCTTTATTAAAACAGTTCAACAACGACATTTGCTGTTTTACTAAAATGATTATCATAATGAGCAAGATTCGATGAAATACCAAGCCGAGTACTTACTTCTCTGTGTGTGTTACAATACTCATTCAAGCTCTATCCTTTCACAAAAGCTGTATTAGAAGATTCCTTGCTTCTTTTCAGATCCTGTATGTATGGTCCTGGGGTATCAGAGCAGTGTGGCATCCAAACCTTCTGCTACTTGGCAAGTTGAACATTTGTGTCGATTATTAGGTTACTGTCTCTCAGCCCCAAGCACGTCCTTATACACAGCTTCTGATACTTCGTGATACTCTGCAAATGGCACTTCTGCTTTGGGCTCCCTGATGGGCTCTACATGTAGGCAGCACTAGAGGGAGATCATGAGGCTGAGCACCAGGAAGGGCTTGATCTTAACTATCCGCCCCTCTAGGCTGCTGCAGGGACCACGCTTGACCCTCTGTGAGCTTTTCCTGTTTGCTTGAGGTTTCTGTAAGCATCACCCCAGCAAGACACCTTCCTAGAGCATCTGAGGTGCCTTCCTGTAGCATCAGCTGGATCTAGTCTGCAGTTTTCCCAACACTATGGGACCAGCCTCGTCATGTCCACTCAGAGACACCGGCACCACCAGCCAGCACCTCCCACCCCCATGCTCTGCAGGGTCCCTCATCTACATTTCTCCCTTAGTTTTCTTGGTTCTTTCAACTATAGAGAAATGTAGTTGCATCTCTCTCTCTCTCTGTCTGTCTCTCATGTTTTTTTAAAATAAATTTTCAAAGAGAGAGAGTGGGAAATATAGAAACATTGATGAAAGAGAAACATCAATCAGCTGCCTCCTGCACTCCCCTGCTGGGGATCAAGCCTACAACCTGGGCATGTGCCCTGACTAGGAATTGAACTACTGACCGCATGGGTTGATGTGACACTCAACCACTAAGCTACACTGGCTGGACTGTAGTTGCTTCTTGTACTTGCTACTACCATGATCTTGTAGTTACCCCTTTGCCTTTTCAGTTATCTAGTTAACAGGTTTTTTTTATATTAAACTAGAGGCTCGGTGCATGAAATTCATGCACTGGGGAGGGGGGGTCCCTCAGCCCAGCCCACACCCTCTAGCAGTCTGGGACCCCTCGGGGGATGTCCACCTGCCAGCTTAGGCCCCCTCCCAGGGATTAGGCCTAAATTGGCAGTTGGATATCCCTCTTGCAGTCCAGGACCCCTTGTTCCTTACTGCTTTCATGCTCGCTGCTCCTTACCACTCAGATTGCTGCTCCTTAGGGCAGCTCCTTAGAGGCTCCCACCACGGCCACTGTGCTCGCCAGCTGTGAGCCCATCTTCTAGCTGAGGGTGCTCCCCCTGTGGGAGCACACTGACCACCAGGAGGCAGCTCCTGGTTGAGCATCTGCCCCCTAGTGGTCAGTGTACATCATAGCGACCAGTCGTTCTGGTTGTTCTGCCATAACGGTCACTTAGGCTTTTATTATATAGACTAAAGGCCTGTTGCACAAGATTTGTGCAATAGGCCTTCCTTCCCCTGGCTGCTGGCACTGGTTTTCCTCCGGCACCCAGGACCCAGGCCTTCGCTCTAGCCGCTGCCTTCCATCTTCCCTCCAGCCAGAGCCTTCAGTCTTCACTCTGGCCAGAGTGCTGCTCCTGTAGCTCCCTCTGCCCCCCGCCCTTCCCCTCATAGCAGGTGTCCCACCCCACCCAGCTGCTCCGCACCTGAATGCATGCTGCCCAAACCACCTTTGTTGGGTTAATTTGCATACTCATTCCTGATTGGCTGGTGGGTGTTGCAAAGTGGCAGTCAATTTGCTTATTTCTCTTTTATTAGTGTAGATATTCTCTCAAATAAGTATTATGGTCCTGCCTTCTGGCTGAACCTTGACTGTTATAACATCAAAGCTTGTCAAGTTGTAAAGCCAGTGTGGCTCAGTGGTTGAGCGTCAACCTGTGAATCAGGAAGGTCACACACAGTCCGACTACTAGTCAGAGCACATGCCTGGTTTTTCGGATTGGTCCCCAAGTAGGTGACATGCATGAGGGAGCCCAGCAATGATTCTTTCTTATCATTGATGTTTCTATCGATCTCACCCCCGCCCTACCAATGTTACCTTAAAATTCCTGTTTGAATCTCCCGGCAGGGCGCTGAGAGCAGAGCACAGTGCCTCCTGGGCTCCCAGCAGGGTGCTGAGAGCAGAGCCAGTGCCCTCCGGGCTCCCGCTTGGGAGCTGAGAGCAGAGCACAGTGCCACCTGGCCTCCCGGCAGTGTGGTGAGAGCAGAGTCAGAGCCTCCTAGGCTCCCGGCAGGGTGCTGAGAGCAGAGTCAATGCCTGCAGGGCTCTTGTTTGTGTGCTAAGAGCAGAGCACAGTGCCTCTCAGGATCCCAGCATGGTGCTGAAAGCAGAGTCAATACCTCCCGGACTCCCGGTTGGGTGCTGAGAGCAGAGTCAGTGACTCCCATGCTCCCTTTTGAGTGCTGAGAGCAGAGTAAGTGCCTGCTGGGCTCTCAGTAGGGTGCTGAGAGCAGAGTCTGTGCCTCCTGGGTTCCCGGCAGAGTGCTTAGAGTGGAGTCAGTGCTTCCAGGGCTCCCGGCAGGGTTTTGAGAGAAGAGTCAGTGCATCCTGTAATCCCTGTTGTGTTCTGAGAGCAAAGTCAGTGCCTCCTGTTCTCCCTGTTTTGTGCTGAGAGAACAGTCAGTGCCTCCTGGGATCCTGGCTGGGTGCTGAGAAGAGAGTCAGTGCTTCCAGGACTGGCAGGGTTCTGAGAACAGAGTCAGTACATCCTGGGCTCCCCATTGAGTGCTGAGAGCAGAGCACAGTGCCTACTGGGCTCACGGCAGGGTAGTGAGAGCAGAGTCAGTGCCTCCCAGGCTCCCAGCAGGGTGCTGAGAGCAAAGCACGGTGCTTCCCCAGCTCCCGAATGGGTGGTGAGAGTAGAAGACTGTGCCTCCCGTGCTCCTGGTAGAGTGCTGAAACCAGAGCACAGTGCCTCCCGGGCTCAAGGTTTGGTGCTGAGAGTAGAGCACGGTGCCTCCTGGGCTTCTGGCAGGGTGTTGAAAGCAGAGCTGAGAGAAGAGTCATTGCCTCCTGGACTCGCGGTTGGGTGCTATGAGGAGAGTATGGTGCCTTGCGAGCTCCCGGAATGGTGCTGAGAGCAGAGTAATTGCCTCTCAGGCTCCCGGTACGGTGCTGAAAGCAGAGTCAATACCTTCTGGACTCCCGGTTGGGTGCTGAGAGAAGAGTCAGTGCCTCCTGGACTCCCGGTTGGGTGCTAAGAAGAGAGTATTGTGGCTGCTGGGCTCCCAGTAGCGTGCTGAGAGCAGAGTCAGTGCCTCCTGGGCTCCCGTTTGGGTGCTGAGAGCAGAGTACCGTGCTTCTAGGGCTCCCTGGAGGGTGGTGAGTGCAGTGTCAGTGCCTCCCGGGCTCCCAGCAGCGAGCTGAGAGCAAAGTCAATACCTCCCAGGCTCCCGGTGGGTGCTGAGAGAAGAGCACATTGCCTCCCGGGCTCCCGGCAGTGTGCTGAGAGCAGAGCACAGTGTCTCCTGGGCTCTCAGCAGCGTGCTGAGAGCAGAGTCAGTGCCTCCTATGAACCTTGTTGAGTGCTGAGAGCAGAGGCAGTGCCTCCTGGGCTCCCGGTTGGGTGCTGAGAGCAGATTTAGTGCCTGCCGGGCTATCGCCAAAGTGCTGAGAGCAGAGTCAGTGCCTCCTGGGCTCTCGGTTGGGTGCTGAGAGAAGAGCACGGTGCCACCCTGGCTCCCGGCAGAGTGCTGAGAGCAGAGTAAAGTGCCTCCTGGGCTCCTGACATGGTGCTGAGAGATGAGCACAGTGCCTCCTGGGCTCCGGGTTGGGTGCTGAGAGCAGAGTCAATTCCTCCCGGTCTTCTGGTAGGGTGCTGAGAGCAGAGTCAGTGCCTCACGGGCTCCTGTTAGGGTGCTGAGAGCAGAGCACGGAGCCTCCCGGGCTCCCGGCAGTGTGCTGAAAGCAGAGTCAATACCTCCCGGGCTCCTGGTGGGTGCCGAGAAAAGAGCACATTGCCTCCTGGGCTCCCAGTAGTGTGCTGAGAGCAGAGCACAGTGTCTCCCGGGCTGCCTGCAGGGTGCTGAGAGCAAAGCATGGTGCCTCCCGGGCTCCCAACAGCATGCTGAGAGCAGAGCACAGTGCCTCCCGGGCTCCCGGCAGAGTGCTGAGTGCAGAGTCAGTGTCTCACGGGCTCCTGGTATGGTGATTAGAGCAGAGCACCGTGCCTCCTGAGCTCCCAGCATGGTGCTGAGAGCAGAGCACAGTGCCTCCCAGGCTCCTGGTTGGGTGCTGAGAGCAGAGTCAATTCCTCCCGGGCTCCCAGTAGGGTGCTGAGAGCAGAGTCAGTGCCTCATGGGCTCCCGGTAGGGTCCTGAGAGCAGATTTAGTGCCACCCGGGCTATCGCCAAAGTGCTGAGAGCAGAGTCAGTGCCTCCCGGGCTCTCAGTTGGGTGCTGAGAGAAGAGCACGGTGCCACTCTGGCTCCTGCAGATTGCTGAGAGCAGAGTCAGTGCTTCCTGCGCTATTGGTAGGGTGCTGAGAGCAGAGTCAGTGCCTCCCAGTCTCCCGGCATGGTGCTGAGAGCAAAGTCATTGCCTCCCGGGCTCCTATCAGAGTGCTGAGAGCAGAGAGAGTGCCTCCTGCACTCCCGGTTGGTTGCTGAGAGCAGAGTCAGTGGCTTCCAGGCTCCCGGCAGGGTGCTGAGTGCAGAGCACAGTGTCTCCCAGGATCCCAGCAGAGTGCTCAGAGCAGAGTCAGTGCCTCATGGGCTCCCGAAGGGTGCTGAGAGCAGAGCACGGAGCCTCCTGAGCTGCCAGCATCGTGCTGAGAGCAGAGTAAGTGCCTCTCAGGCTCCCGGCATGGTGCTGAAAGCAGAATCAATACCTCCTTGACTCCCGGTTGGGTGCTAAGAATAGAGTATTGTGCCTCCCAGGCTCCCGGTAGCGTGCTGAGAGCAGAGTCAGTGCCTCCCGGGCTCTCGTTTGGGTGCTGAGAGCAGAGCACCGTGCCTCTCGGGCTCCCTGGAGGGTGGTGAGAGCAGTGTCAGTCCTCCCGGGCTCCCGGCAGGGTGCTGAGAGCTGAGTCAGTGCCTTGCGGGCTCCCGGCAGCGTGCTGAGAGCAAAACACATTGCCTCCCGGGCTCCCGGAAGGGTGCTGAGAGCAGAGTTATTGCCTCCTGTGCTCCTGGTTTGGTGCTGAGAGCAGATTCAGCCTCCCTTACTCACGGCAAGGTGCTGAGAGCAGAGTCAGTGCCTCCCAGGCTCCTGGTTTGGGGCTGAGAGAAGAGTATGGTGCTTCCTGGGCTCCTGGAAGGGTGCTGAGAGCAGAGTCAGTGACTCCCAGGCTCCCATTTGGGTGCTTAGAGTAGAGTCAGTGCCTCACGGGTTCATGGTAGGGTGCTGAGAGAAGAACACGGTGCCTCCAAGCTCCCAGCGGGTGCTGAGAGCAGAGTCAATGACTCCTGGGTTCCCAGCAGGGTGCTGAGGGCAGAGCATGGTGCATCCCGAGCTCTTGGCAGGGTGCTGGGAGCATATCCAGTGCCTCCTGGGCACCTGGTTGGGTGCTGAGAGCAGAGCACAGTGCCTCTCAGGCTCCCTGGAGGGTGCTGAGAACAGTGTCAGTGTCTCCCAGGCTCCCGTCAGGGGGCTGAGAACAGAGTCAATACCTCCCAGACTCCCCGTGGGTGCTGAGAGAAGAGCACAGTGGCTCCCAGGCTCCCACCAGGGTCCTGAGAGCAGAGCACGGTGCCACCTGGCTCCCAGCAGAGTGCTGAGAGCAAAGTCAGTGCCTCCTGCGCGCCCAGTAGGGTGCTGAGAGCAGAGCACAGTGCCTCCCGAGCTCCCAGTTGGGTGCTGAGAGCAGAGTCATTGCCTCACGGCTCCCGGTTGTGTGCTGAGAGCAGAGACTTGCCTCCCAGGCTCTCGGTAGGGTGCTGAGAGCAGAGCACAGTGCCTCCCGAGCTCCCGGCATGGTGCTGAGAGCTGAGTCAGTGCCTCCCTTGCTCACTGCAAGGTGCTGAGAGCAGAGTCAGTGACTCCTGGGCTCCTGGTTGCAGGCTGAGAGGAGAGTATGATGCCTCCCGGGCTCCCAGCAGGGTGCTGAGAGCAGAGTCAGTGCCTCATGGGTTCATGGTAGGGTGCTGAGAGCAGAGCACAGTGCTTCCTGAGCTCCTGGTAAATTGTTGAGAGCAGAGCCAATGACTCCTGGGTTCCTGGCAGGGTGCTGAGGGCAGAGCATGGTGCATCCCGAGTTGGCAGAGTGCTGAGAGCAGAGTCAGTGACTTCCAGGCTCACAGTTGGGTGCTGAAAGCAGAGCACAATGCCTCCTGGGCTCTCAGCTGGGTGCTGAGAGCAGATTCAGTGCCTTCTGAGCACCAAGTTGAGTGCTGAGATTAGAGCACAGAGGCTCCCGGGCTCCTGGCATGGTGCTGAGAGCAGAATGAATGCCTCCCAGGCTCCCAGGTGGGTGCTGAGAGCAGAGTCAGAGCCTCTCAGGCTCCCGGCAGGGTGCTGAAAGCAGAGTCAGTACCTTCCGGACACACAACATGGTGCTGAGAGCAGAGTCATTGCCTCCCGGGCACCTGGCAGGGTGTTGAGTACAGAGAACAGTGCCTCTTGGGCTCCTGGCAGGGTGCTGGGAGCATAGCCAGTGCCTCCTGGGCACCTGGTTGGGTGCTGGGAGCAGAGCACAGTGCCTCCCGGGCTCCTGGGAGGGTGCTGAGAGCAGAGTCAGACCCTACCGGGCTCACGATAGGGTACTGAGAGCTTAGTCAGTGCCTCATGGGTTCCCGGTAGGGTGCTGAGAGCAGAGCATGGTGTCTCCCGAGCTCCCGGCATGGTGCTGAGAGCTGAGTCAGTACTTCCCGAGCTCCCAACAGGGTGCTGGGAGAAGAGTCAGTACATCCTGGGTTTCCGGTTGGGTGTTGAGAGCAGAGCTCAGTGCTACTGGGCTCACGACAGGGTAGTGAGAGCAGAGTCAGTGCCTCCCTGGCTCCGAGTAGGGTGCTGAGAGGAGAGCACGGTGTCTTCCGGGCTGCTGTCAGGGTACTGAGAGCATAGTCAGTGCCTCACGGGTTCCCAGTAGGGTGCTGAGAGCAGAGCATGGTGCCTCCCGAGCTCCCGGCACGGTGCTGAGAGCTGAGTCAGTACTTCCCGAGCTCCAGACAGGGTGCTGGGAGAAGAGTCAGTACATCCTGGGCTTCCGGTTGGGTGCTGAGAGCAGAGCACAGTGCTACTGGGCTCATGAAAGGGTAGTGAGAACAGAGTCAGTGCCTCCCTGGCTCCCAGTAGGGTGCTGAGAGAAGAGCAGGGTGTCTTCCGGGCTGCCGTTAGGGTGCTGAGAGCATAATCACTGACGCACAGGTTCCTGGTAGGGTATTGAGAGCAGAGCAGGGTGCCTCCCGAGCTCCCAGCACGGTGGTGACAGTAGAGCATGGTGCCTGCTGGGATATGGACAGGGTGCTGCGAGCAGAATCAGTGCTTTCCGGGCTCCCAAAAGGTTGCTGAGAGCAGAGTCATTGACTCACGGGCTCCAATCAGGGTGCTGAAAGAAGAGACAGGGTCTCCCGAGCTCCAGGCAGGGTGCTGAGAGCAGAGTCAGTGCCTACCGGCTCCCGGCAGGGTGCTGAGAATAGAGTATAGTGCCTCCAGTTCTCCTAGCATGTTGCTGAGATCAGAGCACGGTGCCTCATGAGCTCCCAGCATGGTGCTGAGATCAGAGCACATTGGATCCCAGGCTCCCGTCAGGGTGATGAGAGCAGAGTCAGTAACTCCAGGGCACCTGGTTGGGTGCTGAGAGCAGAGCACCATGCCTCCCGTGCCCCCGGCAGTGTGCTGAAAGCAGAGTCAGTGCCTCCTGGGCTCCCGATTGGGTGCTGAGAGCAGATCACGGTGCCGAGAGCAGAGTCAGTGCCTCATGGGCTCTCGGTAAGTTGCTGAGAGCAGAGCACGGTGCCTATGGGGCTTGCAGTTGGGTGCTGAGAGCAGAACACAGTGCCTCCCAAGCTCCCAGTTGGGTGCTGAGGGCAGAGTCTGTGCCTGACAGGCTCTCGGTTTCAGGCGGAGAGCAGAGCTAGGTGCTTCCAAGGCACCCGACAGGGTGCTGAGAGTAGAGCACAGTGCCTGCCTGGCTCCCAGCAGGGTGCTCAGAGCAGAGTCAGTGTGTCCCAAGCTCACGGCAGGGTGCTGAGAGCAGAGTCAATGATTACTGGCTTCCCGGCAATGTGCTGAGAGTAGAATACAGTGCCTCCCAAGCTCCTGGCAGGGTACTGGGAGCAGAGTAAGTTCCTCCCAGGCTCCCGATTGGGAGCTGAGAGAAGAGCACGGTGCCTATAGGGGTCCTGGCAGCGTGCTGAGAGCAAAGCACAGTGACTCCCAGTCAACGGAAGGTTGCTCAGAGCAGAGCAGAGCGCCTCCCAGCTCCAGCAGGGTGCTGAGACCAGAGTCATTGCCTCCCGTGCTCCCGGCAGGGTGCTGAGAGCAAAGTCAGTGGCTCCCTGTCTTCAAATTGGGTGCTGAAAGCAGAATCAGTGCCTCCCGTGTTCCCAGCAGAATGCTGAGAGCAGTCAGTGCCTCCTGGACTCTTGGCAGGGTGCTGAGAGCAGAGCACGGTGCTTCCCAGGTTCCCAGCAGGGTGCTGAGAGCAGAGCACAGTGCCTCCCGAAATACCAGCAGGGTACTGAGAGCAGAGCACGGTGCCTTCCGGGTTCCCAGCAGGGTGCTGAGAGCAGAGTCAGTGCTTCCCGGGCTCCCGGCAGGGTGCTGAGTGGCTCCCTGTCTCCAAATAGGGTGCTGAGAGTAAAGTCAGTGCCACCCCTGTTCCCCGAAAGGTGCTGAGAGCAGAGGAAGTGCTTCCCGGGCTGCGGGCAGGGTGCTGAGAACAGAGTCAGTGGCTCCCTGTCTCCAAATTGGGTGCTGAGAGTAGTGAGTGCCTCCCGTATTCCCGGCAGGGTGCTGACAGCAGAGTCAGTGGCTGCCTGTCTCCAAATTGGGTGCTGAGAGCAGAGTCAGTGCCTCCTGGGCATCCGGTTGGGTGCTGAGGGCAGAGTCAGTGCCTCCTGTGCTCCCGGCAGGGTGCTGAGAGTAGAGCACGGTGCCTCCCGGGCTCCTGGGAGAGTGCTCAAGTAGAGTAGTGTGTCCAAAGCTCCTGGCAGGGTCCTGTGAGCAGAGTCAGTGATTACTGGCCTCCCGGCAATGTGCTGAGAGCAGAATACAGTGCCTCCTGAGGTCCTTGCAGGGCACTGAGAGCAGAGTCAGTTCCTCCAAGGCTCCCGATTGGGTGCTGAGAGCAGAGCACAGTGCCTCCCGACCTACCTAAAGGGTGTTGAGAGCAGAGTCAGTGCCTCATGGGCTCCTGGCAGGGTGCTGAGAACAGAGTCAGTGGCTCCCTGTCTCCAAATTGGGTGCTGAGAGTAGAGTCAGTGCCTCCCTTTGTTCACGGCAGGGTGCTGAGAGCAGAGTCAGTGCCTCCCAGGCTCCCGGCAGGGTGCTGAGAGCAGAGTCAGTGGCTCCCTGTCTCCCAATTGGGTGCTGAGAGCAGAGTCAGTGCCTCCTGGGCTCCCGTTTCATTGCTGAGGCCAGAGTCAGTGTCTCTTGTGCTTCGGGCAGGGGGCTGAGAGTACAGCACAGTGCCTTCTGGGCTCCTGGCAGAGTCCTCAGAGCAGAGTCAGTGTGTCCCAAGCTCCCGGAAGGGTGCTGAGAGCAGAGTCACTGATTACTGGCCTCCCGGCTATGTGCTGAGAGCAGAGTACAGTGCCTCCCGATCTCCTGGCAGGGTACTGAGAGCAGAGTCAGTTCCTCCCAGGCTCCCGATTGGGTGCTGAGAGCAGAGCACGGTGCCTCCCTGGCTCTCGGCAGGGTGCTAAGAGCAGATTCAGTGACTTCCAGGCTCCTGGTTGGGTGCTGAGAGCAGAGACAGTGCTTCTTGGGTTCCCGGCAGGGTGCTGAGAGGGAAAGTCAGTGGCTCCCTGTCTCCCAATTGGGTGCTGAGAGCAGAGTCAGTGCCTCCCGGGCTCCCGGTGGGTACTGAGAGCAGAGTCAGTTCCTCCAAGGCTCCCGATTGGGTGCTGAGAGCAGAGCATGGTTCCTCCTGGGTTCCCAGCAGGGTGCTGAGAGCCAAGTCAGTGCCTCCCATGTTTCCAGTTGGGTGCTGAGAGCAGAGCACAGTGCCTCCCGGGCTCGCGGAATTGTGCTGAGTGCAGAGTCAGTGGTTCCCGGGCTCCTGGCAGGGTGCTGAGAAGAGTCAGTGGATCCCTGTCTCCAAACTGGGTGCTGAGAGTAGAGTCAGTGCCTCCCCCGTTCCCCGCAGGGTGCAGAGAGAAGAGTCAGTGCCTCCCTATCTCCAAATTGGGTGCTGTGAGAAGTGAGTGCTTCCCGTATTTCCGGCAGGGTGCTGAGAGCAGAGTCAGTGGCTCCCTGTCTCCAAATTGGGTGCTGAGAGCAGAGTCAGTGCCTCCCGGGCTCCCGGTTGGGTGCTGAGAGCCGAGAACGGTGACTCCCGGACTCGCGGAAGGGTGCTGAGAGCAAAGTCAGTGCCTGGGGTGCTCCCGGAAGCATGCTGAGAGCAGAATAAGTGCCACCAGGGCACCTGGTTAGGTGCTGAGAGCAGAGTAAGTGCTTCCCGGGTTCCCATTTGGGTGCTGAGAGCAGCATCAGTGCCTCCCAGGCTCATGGCAGGGTGCAGAGAGCAGAGTCAGTGGCTCCCTGTCTCCAAATTATATGCTGAGAGTAGTGAGTGCCTCCCATATTCCCGGCAGGTTGCTGAGAGGAGAGTCAGTGCCTCCCTGGCTCCCAGTTGGATGCTGAGGGCAGAGTCAGTGCCTCACGGGCTCTCGGTTTCAGCCAGAGAGCAGAGCAAGGTGCTACCTAGGCGTCCGACAGGGTGTTGAGATTAGAGCATACTGCCTGCCTGGCTCCCGGCAGGGTGCTCAGAGCAGAGTCAGTGTGTCCCAAGCTCCCGGCAGGGTGCTGAGAGCAGAATCAGTGATTACTGGCCTCCCGGCAATGTGCTGAGAGTAGAGTACAGTGCCTCTGAGCTCCTGGCAGGGAACTGAGAGAAGAGTCACGTCCTCCCAGGCTCCGGATTGGGTGCTGAGAGAAGAGCACGGTGTCTATATACGGGTCCTGGAAGCCTGCTGAGAGCAAAGCACAGTGCCTCCCAGTCAACGGAAGGGTGCTGAGAGAAGAGCACAGTGCCTCCCGGACTCTAGGCAGGGTGCTGAGACCAGAGTCAGTGACTACTGTGCTCCCGGCAGGGTGCTGAGAGCAAAGTCAGTGGCTCCCTGTCTTCAAATTGGGTGCTGAAAGCAGAATCAGTGCTTCCCGTGTTCCCGGCAGAGTGCTGAGCACAGTCAGTGCCTCCTGGACTCCTGGCAGGGTGCTGTGAGCAGAGCACATTGCCTCCAGACCTACCTGCAGGGTGCTGAGAGCAGAGCACGGTGCCTCCCGGGTTCCCAGCAGGGTGCTGAGAGCAGAGTCAGTGCCTCCCCGGCTTTCAGTTGGGTGCTGAGAGCAGAGCACAGTTCCTCCCGGGCTCGCAGCATGGTGATGAAAGCAGAGACTTGCTTCCCAGGCTCCCGGCAGGGTGCTGAGAAGAGTCAGTGGCTCCCTGTCTGCAAATTGGGTTCTGAGAGTAAAGTCAGTGCCTCCCCTGTTCCCCGCAGGGTGCTTAGAGCAGAGTCAGTTCTTCCCTGGCTCCCGGCAGGGTGCTCAGAACACAGTCAGTGGCTCCCTGTCACCAAATTGGGTGCTGAGAGCAGAGTGAGTGCCTTCCATATTCCCGGCAGGTTGCTGAGAGCAGAGTCAGTGGCTCCCTGTCTCCAAATTTGGTGCTGAGAGCAGAGTCATTGCCTCCCAGGCTCCCAGAAGGCCGCTGAGAGCAGAGCACGGTGCATCCCGAGCATCCCACAGGGTGCTGATAGCAGAGTCAGTGCCTCCCAGGTTCCAGTTGGGTGCTGAGGGCATAGTCAGTGCCTCCCGGGATCTTGGTTTCAGGCGGAGAGCAGAGCAATGTGCCTCCTAGGCACCCGACAGGGTGCTGGGAGTAGAGCACAGTGCCTGCCTGGCTCCCAGCAGGGTGCTCAGAGCAGGGTCAGTGTGTCCCAAGCTCCCAGCAGGATGCTGAGAGCAGAGTCAGTGATTACTGGCTTCCCGGCAATATGCTGAGAGTAGAGTACAGTGCCTCCCGAGCTCCTGGCAGGGTACTGAGAGCAGAGTAAGTTCCTCCCAGGCTCCCGATTGGGTTCTGAGAGAAGAGTATGGTGCCTATAGGGGTCCTGGCCGCCTGCTAAGAGTAAATCACAGTGCCTCCCAGTCAACGAAAGGGTGCTGAGAGCAGAGCACAGTGCCTCCTGGGCTCCAGGCAGGGTGCTGAGAGGAAAGTCAGTGGCTCCCTGTCTCCAAATTGGGTGCTGAGAGCAGAGTCGGTGCCTCCCGGGCTCCCGGAAGGGTGCTGAGAGCAGTCAGTGATTACTGGCCTACCAGCAATGTGCTGAGAGCAGATTCAGTACCTCCCAGGCTCCCAGTTAGATGCTAAGAGCAGAGCACAGTGCCTCCCGGGCTGGCGGCATGGTGATGAGAGCAGAGTCAGTGCTTCCCGGGCTCCAGGCAGGGTGCTCAAGAAGAGTCAGTGTGTCCCCAGCTCCCGGCAGGGTGCTGAGAGCAGAGTCAGTGATTACTGGCGTCCCAGCAATGTGCTGAGAGCAGAGTACAGTGCCTCACGAGGTTCTTGCAGGGTACTGAGAGCAGAGTCAGTTCCTCCAAGGCACCCGATTGGGTGCTGAGAGCAGAGCACAGTGCCTCCAGACCTACCTACAGGGTGATGAGAGCAGAGCACGGTGCCTCCTGGGTTCCCAGCAGGGTGCTGAGAGCAGAGTCAGTGTCTCCCAGGCTCCCAGTTGGGTGCTAAAGCAGAGCACGGTGCATCCCGGGCTCACGGCAGATTGCTGAGAGCAGAGTCAGTTACTCCCGGCCTCCCAGCAGGGTGCTGAGGGCAGAGTCAGTGGCTCCATGTCTCCAAATTGGGTGCTAAGAGTAGAGTCAGTGCCTCCAGACCTACCTACAGGGTGATGAGAGCAGAGTACGGTGCCTCCTGGGTTTCCAGCAGGGTGCTGAGAGCAGAGTCAGTGTCTCCCAGGCTCCCAGTTGGGTGCTAAAGCAGAGCACGGTGCATACCGGGCTCATGGCAGGTTGCTGAGAGCAGAGTAAGTGCCTCCCGGGCTCCCAGCAGGGTGCTGAGAGCAGAGTCAGTGCCTCCCGGGCTCCTGTTTCGGTGCTGAGGGAAGAGTAAGTGGCTCCCTATCTTCAAATTGTGTGCTGAAAGCAGAATCAGTGCCTCCTGTGTTCCCAGCAGAGTGCTGAGAGCAGTCAGTGCCTCCTGGACACCTAGCAGGGTGCTGAGAGCAGAGCCCGGTGCTTCCCAGGTGCTCAGCAGGGTGCTGAGAGCATAGTCAGTACCTCCCAGGCTCCCGGTTGGATGCCGAAGGCAGAGCATGGTGCCTCTCAGGTGCTGAGAGCAGAGCACAGTGCCTCCCTACGTACCTACAGGGTGCTGAGAGCAGAGCACGGTGCCTCCTGGGTTCCCAGCTGGGTGCTGAGAGCAGAATTAGTGCATCCCAGGTTCCCAATTGGGTGCTGAGAGCAGAGCACAGTGCCTCCTGGGCTCGCAACATGGTGATGAGAGCAGAGTCAGTGCTTCCCGGGCTCCTAGCAGGGTGCTGAGAAGAGTCAGTGGCTCCCTGTCTCCAAATATTGGGCTAAGAGCAGAGTCAGTGCCTCCCGGGCTCCAGGCAGGGTGCTGAGAGCAGAGTCAGTGACTCCCTGTTTCCAAATTGGTTGCTGAGAGTAGAGTCAGTGCCTCCCTTTGTTCCCTGCAGGGTGCTGAGAGCAGAGTCAGTGCCTCCCTTTGTTCCCGGCAGGGTGCTGAGAGCAAAGTCAGTGGCTCCCTGTCTTCAAATTGGGTGCTGAAAGCAGAATCAGTGCTTCCCGTGTTCCCGGCAGAGTGCTGAGAACAGTCAGTGCCTCCTGGACTCCTGGCAGGGTGCTGAGATCAGAGCACGATGCTTTCCAGGTTCCCAGCAGGGTGCTGAGAGCAGAGTCAGAGCCTCCCAGGTTCCCAGTTGGGTGCTGAGAGCAGAGCACAGTGCCTCCCGGGCTCACGGCATGGTGTTGACAGCAGAGTCAGTACTTCCCGGGCTCCTGGCAGGGTGCTGAAAAGAGTCAGTGGCTCCCTGTCTCCAAATTGGGTGCTGAGAGCAGAGTCAGTGCCTCCCGGGCTTCCAGTAGGGTGCTTAGGGCAGAGTCAGTGCCCTCTGTTGCCCCGGCAGGGTGCTGAGCGTAGAGCAAGGTGCCTCCCGGGCTCCTGACAGGGTGCTCTAGCAGAATCAGTGTGTCCCAATCTCAGTGCAGGGTGCTGAGAGCAGAGTCAGTGATTTCTGGCCTCTCAGCAATGTGCTGAGAGCAGAGTACAGTGCATCCTGAGGTCCTTGCAGGGTACTTTGAGGAGAGCCAGTTCCTCCAAGGCTCGCGATTGGGTGCTGAGAGAAGAGCATAGTGCCTCCCGACCTACCTACAGGCTGCTGAGACTAGAGCACGGTGCCTCCTGGGTTCCCAGCAGGTTGCTGAGAGCAGTGTCAGTGTCTCCCAGTCTCCCAGTTGGGTGCTGAAAGCAGAGCACGGTGCAACCCGGGCTCACAGCAGGTTGCTGCGAGCAGATTCAGTGCCTCATGGCCTCTTGGCAGGGTCCTGAGGGCAGAGTCAGTGGCTCCATGTCTCCAAATAGGGTGCTGAGATAGAGTCAGTGCCTCCCTTTGTTTCCGGCAGGGTGCTGAGAGCAGAGTCAGTGCCTCCCAGGCTCCCAGTTGGGTGCTGAGAGCAGAGCACAGGGCCTCCCGGGCTCGAGGCATGGTGATGAGAGCAGAGTCAGTGCTTCCCGGGGTCCCGGCAGGATGCTGAGAAGAGTCTGTGGCTCCCAGTGTCCAAATTGGGTGCAGAGAGCAGAGTTATTGCCTCCCGGGCTCCCAGCAGGATGCTGAGAGCAGAGTCAGTGGCTCCCTGTCTCCAAATTGGGTGCTGAGAGCAGAGTTAGTGCCTCCCGGGCTCCCATTTTGTTGTAGAGGGCAGAGTCAGTGCCTCCTGTGCTCCCGGCAAGGGCTGAGAGTACAGCAAGGGGCCTTCTGGGTTCCTGGCAGGGTGCTCAGAGCAGAGACAGTGTGTCCCAAGCTCCCAGAATGGTGCTGAGAGCAGAGTCAGTGATTACTGGCCTCCCGGCTATGTACTGAAAGCAGAGTACAGTGCCTCCCGATCTCCTGGCAGGGTATTGAGAGCAGAGTCAGTTCCTCCCAGGCTCACGATTGGGTGCTGAGAGCAGAGCACGGTGCCTCCCTGGCTATCGGCAGGGTGCTAAGAGCAGATTCAGTGACTTCCAGGCTCCTGGTTGGGTGATGAGAGCAGAGACAGTGCCTCTCGGGTTCGGGGCAACGTGCTGAGAGTAGAGCACGGTGCGTCCAGGACTCCCAGCAATGTGCTGAGAGCATAGTTAGTGGCTCCCAGGCTTCGGGTTGGGTGCAGAGAGCAGAGCACAGTGCCTCCTGAGCACCCGCCATGGTTCTGAGACAGAGTCAGTGCCTCCTGGACTCCCAGCAGGGTGCTTAGAGGAGAGCACGGTTCCTCACAAGTTCCCAGCAGGGTGCAGAGAGCATAGTCAGTAACTCCCAGACTCCCTGTTGTGTGCCGAGCGAAGACCACGGTGCCTCTCGGGCTCTAGGCAGGGTACTGAGAGCAGAGTCTGTGCCTCCCCGGCACCCGGTTGGGTGCTGAGGGCAGTGTCAGTGCCTCATGGGCTCTTGGTTTCAGGTGGAGAGCAGAGCAAGGTGCCCGACAGGGTGCTGAGAGGAGAGCACAGTGCCTGCCTGGCTCCTGGCAGGGTGCTCAGAGCAGAGTCAGTGTGTCCCAAGCTCCCGGCAGGGTGCTGAGAGCAGAGTCAGTGATTACTGGCCTCCCGGCAATGTGCTGAGAGTAGAGTACAGTGCCTCCCGAGCTCCTGGCAGGGTACTGAGAGCACAGTCAGTTCCTCCCAGGCTCCCGTATGGGTGCTGAGAGAAGAGCACGGTGCATATAGGGGTCATGAGAGCGTGCTGAGAGCAAAGCACAGTGCCTCCCAGTCAACAGAAGTGTGCTGAGAGCAGAGCACAGTGCCTCCCGGACTCCAAGCAGGGTGCTGAGACCAGAGTCAGTGCCTCCCGTGCTCCCGGCAGGGTGCTGAGAACAGAGTCAGTGGCTCCCTGTCTCCAAATTGGTTGCTGAGAGTAGAGTCAGTGCCTCCCTTTGTTCCCGGCAGGGTGCTGAGACCAGAGTCAGTGCCTCCCTTTGTTCCCGGCAGGGTGCTGAGAGCAAAGTCAGTGACTCCCTGTCTTCAAATTGGGTGCTGAAAGCAGAATCAGTGCCTCCCATGTACCCGGCAGAGTGCTGAGAGCAGTCAGTGCCTCCTGGACTCCTGGAAGGGTTTTGAGAGCAGAGCACGGTGCTTCCCAGGTTCCCAGCAGGGTGCTGAGAGCAGAGTCAGTGCCTCCCAGGCTCCCAGTTGGGTGCTGAGAGCAGAGCACAATGCCTCCCTGGCTCGCTGCATGGTGATGAGAGCAGAGTCAGTGCTTCCCGAGCTCCTGGCAGGGTGCTGAGAAGAGTCAGTGGCTCCCTGCCTCCAAATTGGGTGCTGAGAGTATAGTCAGTGTCTCCCTTGTTTCCCGCAGGGTGCTGAGAGCAGAGTAGGTGGCTCCCTGTCTCTACATTGGGTGCTGAGAGTTAAGTCAGTGCCTCCCATATCCCCGGAAGGGTGCTGAGAGCAGAGTCAGTGCCTCCCGGGCTTCCGGCAGGGTTCTGAGACAGAGTCAGTGCCTCCTGAACTCCCAGCAGGGTGCTTAGAAGAATGTACGGTGCCTCACAATTTCTCAGCAGGGTGCAGAGAGCATAGTCAGTAACTCCCAGACTCCCTGTTGTGTGCCGAGAGAAGAGCAGGGTGCCTCTCGGGCTCACGGCAGGGTACTGAGAGTAGAGTCAGTGGCTCCCGTGCTCCCGGCTGGGTGCTGACACCAAAGTCAGTGGCTCCCTGTCTCCAATTGGGTGCTGAGAGTAGAATCATTGCCTCTCTTTGTTCCCGGCAGGGTGTTGAGAGCAGAGTCAGTGCCTCCTGGCTCCCGTCAGGGTGCTGAGTGCAAATCAGTGTCTCCCAGGCTCCAAGTTGGGTGCTGAAAGCAGAGCACGGTGCATCCCGGGTTCACGGCAGGTTTGCTGAGAGCAGTGTCAGTGCCTCCCGACCTCCCGGCAGGGTGCTGAGAACAGAGTCAGTGGCTCCCTGTCTCCAAATTGGTTGCTGAGAGTAGAGTCAGTGCCTCCCTTTGTTCCCGGCAGGGTGCTGAGACCAGAGTCAGTGCCTCCCTTTGTTCCCGGCAGGGTGCTGAGAGCAAAGTCAGTGACTCCCTGTCTTCAAATTGGGTGCTGAAAGCAGAATCAGTGCCTCCCATGTACCCGGCAGAGTGCTGAGAGCAGTCAGTGCCTCCTGGACTCCTGGAAGGGTTTTGAGAGCAGAGCACGGTGCTTCCCAGGTTCCCAGCAGGGTGCTGAGAGCAGAGTCAGTGCCTCCCAGGCTCCCAGTTGGGTGCTGAGAGCAGAGTACAATGCCTCCCTGTCTTGCGGCATGGTGATGAGAGCAGAGTCAGTGCTTCCCGAGCTCCCGGCATGGTGCTGAGAAGAGTCAGTGGCTCCCTGTCTCCAAATTGGGTGCTGAGAGCAGAGTCAGTGCCTCCAGGGCTCCAGTTTCGGTGCTGAGGGCAGAGTCAGTGCCTCCTGTGCTACAGGCAGGGGGCTGAGAGTAGAGCACGGTGTCTTCCGGGCTCCCAGTACGGTGCTCAGAGCAGAGTCAGTGTGTCCAAAGCTCCTGACAGTGTGCTGAGAGCAAAGTCAGTGTTTACTGGCCTCCTGGCTATGTGCTGAGAGCAGAGTACAGTGCCTCCCGATCTCCTGGCAGGGTACTGAGAGCAGAGTCATTTCCTCCCAGGCTCTTGATTGGGTGCTGAGAGCAGAGCAAGGTGCCTCCCACGCTCTCGGCAGGGTGCTAAGAGCAGATTCAGTGACTTCCCGACTCCTGGTTGGGTGCTGAGAGCAGAGACAGTGCCTCTTGGGTTCCCGGCAGGGTGCTGAGAATAGAGCATGGTGCGTCCAGGTCTCTCAGCAGTGTGCTGAGAGCATAGTTAGTGGTTCCCAGGCTTCAGGTTGGGTACTTAGAGCAGAGCACAGTGCCTCCCGGGCTCCTGGCAGGGTGCTGAGAGCAGAGCACGGTGCATCCCGAGCTTCCCACAGGATGCTGATAGCAGATTCAGTGCCTCCCCGGAACCCAGTTGGGTGCTGAGGGCAGAGTCAGTGCCTCACAAGCTCTCGGTTTCAAGGGGAGAGCAGAGCAAGGTGCCTCCTAGGCACCTGACAGGGTTCTGGGAGTAGAGCACAGTACCTGCCAGGCTCCCAGCAGGGTGCTGAGAGCAGAGTCAGTGATTACTGGCCTCCTGGCAATGTGCTGAGTATAGAGTACAGTGCCTCCCGAGCTCCTGGCAGGGTACTGACAGCAGAGTCAGTTCCTCCCAGGCTCCCGTATGGGTGCTGAGAGAAGAGCACGGTGCCTATAGGGGTCCTGGCAGCTTGATGAGAGCAAAGCACAGTGCCTCCCAGTCAACAGAAGGGTGCTGAGAGCAGAGCACAATGCCTCCCTGGCTCATGGAATGGTGATGAGAGCAGAGTCTGTGTTTTCAGTGCTCCCGGCAGGGTGCTGAGAAGAGTCAGTGGCTCCCTGACTCCAAATTTGGTGCTGAGAGCAGAGTCAGTGTCTCCTGGCTCCCGTCAGGGTGCTGAGTGCAAATCAGTGTCTCCCAGGGTCCAAGTTGGGTGCTGAAAGAAGAGCACAGTGCATCCCGGGTTCACGGCAGGTTTGCTGAGAGCAGTGTCAGTGTCTCCCGACCTCCCGGCAGGGGGCTGAGAACAGAGTCAGTGGCTCCCTGTCTCCAAATTGGTTGTTGAGAGTAGATTCAGTGCCTCCCTTTGTTCCCGGCAAGGTGCTGAGACCAGAGTCAGTGCCTCCCTTTGTTCCCGGCAGGGTGCTGAGAGCAAAGTCAGTGACTCCCTGTCTTCAAATTGGGTGCTGAAAGCAGAATCAGTGCCTCCCATGTACCCGGCAGAGTGCTGAGAGCAGTCAGTGCCTCCTGGACTCCTGGAAGGGTTTTGAGAGCAGAGCACGGTGCTTCCCAGGTTCCCAGCAGGGTGCTGAGAGCAGAGTCAGTGCCTCCCAGGCTCCCAGTTGGGTGCTGAGAGCAGAGTACAATGCCTCCCTGTCTTGTGGCATGGTGTTGAGAGCAGAGTCTGTGCTTCCCGAGCTCCCGGCAGGGTGCTGAGAAGAGTCAGTGGCTCCCTGACTCCAAATTGGGTGCTGAGAGTATAGTCAGTGCCTCCCCTGTTCCCCGCAGGGTGCTGAGAGCAGAGTACAGTGCCTTCCCACCTACCTACAGGGTGCTCAGAGTAGAGCACAGTGCCTGCCTGGCTCCCAGCAGGGTGCTCAGAACAGAGTCAATGTGTCCCAAGCTCCCGGCAGGGTGCTGAGAGCAGAGTCAGTGATTACTGGCCTCCAGGCAACGTGCTTAGAGTAGAGAACAGTGCCTCCCGAGCTCCTGACAGGGTACTGAGAGCACAGTCAGTTCCTCCCAGGCTCCCGATTGGGTGCTAAGAGAAGAGCACGGTGCCTATAGTGGTCCTGAGAGCATGCTGAGAGCAAAGCACAGTGGCTCCCAGTCAACGGAAGTGTGCTGAGAGCAGAGCACAGCGCCTCCCGGACTCCAGGCAGGGTGCTGAGACCAGAGTCAGTGCCTCCCGTGCTCCCGGCAGGGTGCTGAGAGCGGAGTCAGTGCTTCCCGGGCTCCCGGCAGGGTGCTGAGAACAGAGTCAATGGCTCCCTGTCTCCAAATTGGGTGCTGAGAGCAGATTCAGTGCCTCCAGGGCTCCCGTTTCGGTGCTGAGGGAAGAGTCAGTGCCTCCTGTGCTACAGACAGGGGGCTGAGAGTAGAGCACGGTGCCTTCCGGGCTCCCAGTAGGGTGCTCAGAGCAGAGTCAGTGTGTTCAAAGCTCCTGGCAGTGTGCTGAGAGCAAAGTCAGTGTTTACTGGCCTCCCGGCTATGTGCTGAGAGCAGAGTACAGTGCCTCCCGATCACCTGGCAGGGTACTGAGAGCAGAGTCATTTCCTCCCAGGCTCTTGATTGGGTGCTGAGAGCAGAGCACGGTGCCTCCCACCCTCTCGGCAGGGTGCTAAGAGCAGATTTAGTGACTTCCCGGCTCCTGGTTGGGTGCTGAGAGCAGAGACAGTGCCTCTAGGGTTCCCGGCAGGGTGCTGAGAATAGAGCATGGTGCGTCCAGGTCTCTCAGCCGTGTGCTGAGAGCATAGTTAGTGGCTCCCAGGCTTCGGGTTGGGTACTTAGAGCAGAGCACAGTGCCTCCCGGGCTCCTGGCAGGCCGCTGAGAGCAGAGCACGGTGCATCCCGAGCTTCCCACAGGATGCTGATAGCAGATTCAGTGCCTCACCGGAACCCAGTTGGGTGCTGAGGGCAGAGTCAGTGCCTCACAGGCTCTCGGTTTCAAGCGAAGAGCAGAGCAAGGTGCCTCCTAGGCACCTGACAGGGTTCTGGGAGTAGAGCACAATACCTGCCAGGCTCCAAGCAGGGTGCTGAGAGCAGAGTCAGTGATTACTGGCCTCCTGGCAATGTGCTGAGTATAGAGTACAGTGCCTCCCGAGCTCCTGGCAGGGTACTGACAGCAGAGTAAGTTCCTCCCAGGCTCCCGTATGGGTGCTGAGAGAAGAGCACAGTGCCTATAGGGGTTCTGGCAGCTTGATGAGAGCAAAGCACAGTGCCTCCCAGTCAACAGAAGGGTGCTGAGAGCAGAGCACAGCGCCTCCCGGACTCCAGGCAGGGTGCTGAGACATGAGTCAGTGCCTCCAGTGCTCCCGGCAGGGTGCTGAGAGCAAAGTTAGTGGCTCCCTGTCTTCATATTGAGTGCTGAAAGCAGAATCAGTGACTCCCGTGTTCCCGGCACACTGCTGAGAGCAGTCAGTGCCTCCTGGACTCCTGCCAGGGTGCTGAGAGGAGAGCACGGTGCTTCCCAGGTTCCCAGCAGGGTGATGAGAGCAGAATCAGTTCCTCCCAGGATCCCAGTTGGGTGCTGAGAGCAGAGCAGATTGCCCCCGGGCTCGCGGCATGGTGATGAGAGCAGAGTCAGTGTTTCCCGAAATCCCGGTAGGGTTTTGAGAAGAGTCAGTGGCTCCCTGTCTCCAAATTGGGGGCTGAGAGTAAAGTCAGTGCCTCCCCTGTACCCCGCAGGGTGCTGAGAGTAGAGTCAGTGCTTCCCGGGCTCCAGGCAGGGTGCTGAGAAAAGAGTCAGTGCCTCTCGGGCTCAGGTTGTGTGCTGAGGGCAGAGTCAGTTCCCCCTGTGCTCCCGGCAGGGTGCTGAGAGTAGAGCATGGTGCCTCCCAGGATCCTGGCAGGGTGCTCAAGCAGAGTCAGTGTATCCCAAGCTCCCGGCAGGGTGCTCAGAGCAGAGTAAGTGATTCCTGGCCTCCCAGCAATGTGCTGAGAGCCGAGTACAGTGCCTCCCGACCTACCTATAGGGTGCTGGGAGTAGAGCACAGTGCCTGCCTGGCTCCCGGCTCGGTGCTCAGAGCAGAGTCAGTGTGTCCCAAGCTCGCGGCAGGGTGCTGACAGCAGAGTCAGTGATTACTGGCCTCCCGGCAGTGTGCTGAGAGTAGAGTACAGTGCCTCCCGAGCTCCTGGCAGGGTACTGAGAGCAGAGTCAGTTCTTACCAGGCTCCCGATTGGGTGCTGAGAGAAGAGCACGGTGCCTATAGGGGTCCTGGCAGCTTGCTGAGAGCAAAGCACAGTGCTTCGAAGTCAACAGAAGGGTGCTGAGAGCAGAGCACAGCGCCTTCCGGGCTCCAGGCAGGGTGCTGAGACCAGAGTCAGTGCCTCCAGTGTTCCCGCCAGGGTGCTGAGAGCAAAGTCAGTGGCTCCCTGGCTTCAAATTGGGTGCTGAAAGCAGAATCAGTGCCTCCCGTGTTCCCGCCATAGTGCTGAGAGCAGTCAGTGCCTCCTGGACTCCTGGCAGGGTGCTGAGAGGAGAGCACGGTGCTTCCCATGTTCCCAGCAGGGTGCTGAGAGCAGATTCAGTGTCTCCCAGGCTCCCAGTTGGGTGCTGAGAGCAGAGCACAATGCCTCCCTGGCTCGCTGCATGGTGATGAGAGCAGAGTCAGTGCTTCCCTTGCTCCCGGCAGGGTGCTGAGAAGAGTCAGTGGCTCCCTGCCTCCAAATTGGGTGCTGAGAGTATAGTCAGTGTCTCCCTTGTTTCCCGGAGGGAGCTGAGAGCAGAGTCAGTGGCTCCCTGTCTCTACATTGGGTGCTGAAAGTTAAGGCAGTGCCTCCCATATCCCCGGAAGGGTGCTGAGAGCAGAGGCAGTGCCTCCCGGGCTTCCGGCAGGGTTCTGAGACAGAGTCAGTGCCTCCTGAACTCCCAGCAGGGTGCTTAGAAGAATGTACGGTGCCTCACAATTTCTCAGCAGGGTGCAGAGAGCATAGTCAGTAACTCCCAGACTCCCTGTTGTGTGCCGAGAGAAGAGCAGGGTGCCTCTCGGGCTCACGGCAGGGTACTGAGAGTAGAGTCAGTGGCTCCAGTGCTCCCGGCAGGGTGCTGACAGCAAAGTCAGTGGCTCCCGGTCTCCAATTGGGTGCTGAGAGTAGAATCATTGCCTCTCTTTGTTCCCGGCAGGGTGTTGAGAGCAGAGTCAGTGCCTCCTGGCTCCCGTCAGGGTGCTGAGTGCAAATCAGTGTCTCCCAGGCTCCAAGTTGGGTGCTGAAAGCAGAGCACGGTGCATCCTGGGTTCACGGCAGGTTTGCTGAGAGCAGTGTCAGTGCCTCCCGACCTCCCGGCAGGGTGCTGAGAACAGAGTCAGTGGCTCCCTGTCTCCAAATTGGTTGCTGAGAGTAGAGTCAGTGCCTCCCTTTGTTCCCGGCAGGGTGCTGAGACCAGAGTCAGTGCCTCCCTTTGTTCCCGGCAGGGTGCTGAGAGCAAAGTCAGTGACTCCCTGTCTTCAAATTGGGTGCTGAAAGCAGAATCAGTGCCTCCCATGTACCCGGCAGAGTGCTGAGAGCAGTCAGTGCCTCCTGGACTCCTGGCAGGGTTTTGAGAGCAGAGCACGGTGCTTCCCAGGTTCCCAGCAGGGTGCTGAGAGCAGAGTCAGTGCCTCTCAGGCTCCCAGTTGGGTGCTGAGAGCAGAGTACAATGCCTCCCTGTCTTGCGGCATGGTGATGAGAGCAGAGTCAGTGCTTCCCGAGCTCCCGGCATGGTGCTGAGAAGAGTCAGTGGCTCCCTGTCTCCAAATTGGGTGCTGAGAGCAGAGTCAGTGCCTCCAGGGCTCCAGTTTCGGTGCTGAGGGCAGAGTCAGTGCCTCCTGTGCTACAGGCAGGGGGCTGAGAGTATAGCACGGTGCCTTCCGGGCTCCCAGTACGGTGCTCAGAGCAGAGTCAGTGTGTCCAAAGCTCCTGACAGTGTGCTGAGAGCAAAGTCAGTGTTTACTGGCCTCCTGGCTATGTGCTGAGAGCAGAGTACAGTGCCTCCCGATCTCCTGGCAGGGTACTGAGAGCAGAGTCATTTCCTCCCAGGCTCTTGATTGGGTGCTGAGAGCAGAGCACGGTGCCTCCCACGCTCTTGGCAGGGTGCTAAGAGCAGATTCAGTGACTTCCCGGCTCCTGGTTGGGTGCTGAGAGCAGAGACAGTGCCTCTCGGGTTCCCGGCAGGGTGCTGAGAATAGAGCATGGTGCGTCCAGGTCTCTCAGCAGTGTGCTGAGAGCATAGTTAGTGGTTCCCAGGCTTCGGGTTGGGTACTTAGAGCAGAGCACAGTGCCTCCCGGGCTCCTGGCAGGGTGCTGAGAGCAGAGCACGGTGCATCCCGAGCTTCCCACAGGATGCTGATAGCAGATTCAGTGCCTCACCGGAACCCAGTTGGGTGCTGAGGGCAGAGTCAGTGCCTCACAGGCTCTCGGTTTCAAGCGGAGAGCAGAGCAAGGTGCCTCCTAGGCACCTGACAGGGTTCTGGGAGTAGAGCACAGTACCTGCCAGGCTCCCAGCAGGGTGCTGAGAGCAGAGTCAGTGATTACTGGCCTCCTGGCAATGTGCTGAGTATAGAGTACAGTGCCTCCCGAGCTCCTGGCAGGGTACTGACAGCAGAGTCAGTTCCTCCCAGGCTCCCGTATGGGTGCTGAGAGAAGAGCACGGTGCCTATAGGGGTCCTGGCAGCTTGATGAGAGCAAAGCACAGTGCCTCCCAGTCAATAGAAGGGTGCTGAGAGCAGAGCTCAATGCCTCCCTGGCTCGTGGCATGGTGATGAGAGCAGAGTCTGTGTTTTCCGTGCTCCCGGCAGGATGCTGAGAAGAGTCAGTGGCTCCCTGACTCCAAATTTGGTGCTGAGAGCAGAGTCAGTGCCTCCCCTGATTCCCGCAGGGTGCTGAGAGCAGAGTTAGTGCTTCCCGGGCTCCTGGCAGGATGCTGAGAATAGAGTCAGTGACTCCCGGGCTCCCGGCAGGGTGTTGAGAGCAAAGTCAGTGGCTCCCTGTCTCCAAATTGGTTGCTGAGAGTAGAGTCAGTGCCTCCCTTTGTTCCCGGCAGGGTGCTGAGACCAGAGTCAGTGCCTCCCTTTGTTCCCGGCAGGGGGCTTAGAACAAAGTCAGTGGCTCCCTGTCTTCAAATTGGGTGCTAAAAGCAGAATCAGTGCCTCCCGTGTACCCGGCAGAGTGTTGAGAGCAGTCAGTGCCTCCTGGACTCCTGGCAGGGTGATGAGAGTAGAGCATGGTGCATCCCAGGTTCCGAGCAGGGTGCTGAGAGCAGAGTCAGTGCCTCCCATGCTCCCAGTTGGTGATGAGAGCAGAGCACAGTGCCTCCCTGGCTCGTAGCATGGTGATGAGAGCAGAGTCAGTGCTTCCCGAGCTCCCGGCATGGTGCTGAGAAGTGTCAGTGGCTCCCTGTCTCCAAATTGGGTGCTGAGAGTAAAGTCAGTGCCTCCCACATCCCGGAAGGGTGCTGAGAGCAGATTCAGTGGCTCCCTGTACCAAATTGGGTGCTAAGAGCAGAGTCAGTGCCTCTCGGGCTTCCGGCAGGGTTCTGAGACAGAGTCAGTGCCCCCTGGACTCCCAGCAGGGTGCTTAGAAGAGAGCACGGTCCCTCACAACTTCCCAGCAGGGTGCAGAGAGCATAGTCAGTAACTCCAAGAGTCCCTGTTGTGTGCCGAGAGAAGAGTAGGGTGCCTCTCTGGCTCTCGGCAGGGTACTGAGAGCAGAGTTAGTGACTCTCGGGCTCTAGTTAGGCCCCTGAGAGCAGAGCACGGTGCATCCCGAGAATCCCCCAGGGTGCTGAAAGCGAGTCAGTGCCTCCAAGGCTCCTGGTTGGGTGCTGAGGGCAGAGTCAGTGCCTCACAGGCTCTCGGTTTCAGGTGGAGAGGAGAGCAAGGTCCTTCCTAGGCACCCGACAGGGTGCTGAGAGTAGAGTACAGTGCCTGCCTGGCTCCTGGCAGGGTGCTCAGAGCAGAGTCAGTGTGTCCCAAGCTCCCGGCAGGGTGCTGAAAGCAGAGTCAGTGATTACTGGCCTCCCGGCAATGTGCTGAGAGTAGAGTACAGTGCCTCCCGAGCTCCTGTCAGGGTATTGAGAGCAGAGTCAGTTCCTCCCAGGCTCCTGATTGGGTGCTGAGAGAAGCGCACGGTGCCTATAGGGGTTCTGAGAGCGTGCTGAGAGGAAAGCACAGTGCTTCGAAGTCAACAGAAAGGTGCTGAGAGCAGAGCACAGCACCTCCCGGGCTCTAGGCAGGGTGCTGAGACCAGAGTCAGTGCCTCCCGTGTTCCCGGCAGGGTGCTGAGAGAAAAGTCAGTGGCTCCCTGTCTCCAAATTGGGTGGTGAGAGTAGATTCAGTGCCTCCCTGTGTTCCCTGCAGTGTGTTGAGAGCAGAGTTAGTGCCTCCTGGGCTCCGGGCAGGGTGCTGAGTGCAGAGTCAGTGTCTCCCAGGCTCCCAGTTGGGTGCTGAAAGCAGAGCACGGTGCATTCCGGGTTCATGGCAGGTTGCTGAGCGCAGTGTCAGTGCCTCCTGACCTCCCAGCAGGGTGCTGAGGACAGAGTCAGTGAATCCCTGTCTCCAAATTGGGTGCTGAGAGTAGCGTCAGTGCCTCCCTTCGTTCCCGGCAGGGTGCTGAGAGCAGAGTCAGCACCTCCCTTTGTTCCCGGCAGGGTGCTGAGAGCAGAGTCAGTGGCTCCCTGTCTCCAAATTGGGTGCTGAGAGTAGTGAGTGCCTCCCATATTCCCGGCAGGGTACTGAGAGCAGAGTCAGTGGCTCCCTGTCTCCAAATTTGGTGCTGAGAACAGAGTTAGTGCCTCCAGGGCTCCCTGTTGGTTGCTGAGGGCAGAGTCAGTGCCTCCTGTGGTCTCGGCAGGGTGCTGAGATTAGAGTATGTACCTCCCGGACTACTGGCAGGGTGCTCAAGCAGAGTCAGTGTGTCCCTATTTCCCGGCAGGATCCTGAGAGCAGAGTCAGTGATTACTGGGATCCCAGCAATGTGCTGAGAGCAGAGTACAGTGCATCCCGGGCTCAGGGCAGGTTGCTGAGAGCAGATTCAGTGCCTCCCGGCCTCCCGGCAGGGTGTTAAGAACAGATTCAGTGGCTCCATGTCTACAAATTGGGTGCTGAGAGCAGAGTCAGTGCCTCTCGGGCTCCCGGTTGGGTGCTGAGGTCAGAGTCAGTGCCTCCTGTGCTCCTGGCAGGGTGCTCACAGTAGAGCATGGTGCCTCCCAGGCTCCTGGCAGGGTGCTCAAGCACAGTCAGTGTGTCCCAAGCTCCCGGCAGGGTGCTGAGAACAGCGTCATTGATTAATGGCCTCCCAGTAATGTGCTGAGTGCAGAGTACAGTGCTTCCCGAGGTCCTTGCAGGGTACTGAGAGCAGAGTCAGTTCCTCCAAGGCTCCCGATTGGGTGCTATGAGCAGAGCACAGTGCCTGCCGACCTACCTACAGGCTGCTGGGTTCCCTGCAGGGTGCTGAGAGCAGAGTCAGTGCCTCACAGCCTCCTGGCCGGGTGCTGAGGGCAGAGACAGTGGCTCCATGTCTCCACATTGGGTGCTGAGAGTAGAGTCAGTGCCTCCCTTTGTTTCTGGCAGGGTGCTGAGAGCAGACTCAGTTTTTCCTGGGTTCCCGGCAGGGTGCTGAGAGCAGAGTCAGTGTGTCCCAAGCTCCCGACAGGGTGCTGAGAGCAGAGTCAGTGATTACTGGCCTCCCAGCTATGTGCTGAGAGCAGAGTACAGTGCCTCCCGATATCCTGGCAGGGTACTGAGAGTAGAGTCAGTTCCTCCCAGGCTCCCGATTGGGTGCTGAGAGCAGAGCACAGTGCCTCCCGGGTTCGCCGCATGGTGATGAGAGTGGAGTCAGTGCTTCCTGGGCTCCAGGCAGGGTGCTGAGAAGAGTTACTGGCTCCCTGTCTCAAAATTGGCTGCTTAGAGTAAAGTCAGTGCCTCCCCTGTTCCCTGCAGGGTGCTGAGAGCAGAGTCAGTGCTTCCTGGGCTCCTGGCAGTGTGCTGAGAATAGAGTCAGTGACTCCCTGTCTCCAAATTGGGTGCTGAGAGTAGTGACTGCCTCCCGTATTCCCAGCAGGCTGCTGAGAGCAGAGTCAGTGGCTCCCTGCCTCTAAATTGGGTGCTGAGAACAGAGTCAGTGCCTCTCGGGCTCCCGGTTGGGTGCTGAGGTCAGAGTCAGTGCCTCCTGTGCTCCCGGCAGGGTGCTCAGAGTAGAGCATGGTGCCTCCCAGGCTCCTGGCCGGGTGCTCAAGCACAGTTTGTGTGTCCCAAGCTCCCGGCAAGGTGCTGAGAGCAGCATTAGTGATTAATGGCCTCCCAGTAATGTGCTGAGAGCAGAGTACAGTGCCTCCCGACCTACCTACAGGGTGCTGAGAGCAGAGCACGGTGCCTCCTGGGTTCCCAGCAGGGTGCTGAGTGCAGAGGCAGTGTCTCCCAGGCTCCCCGTTGGGTGCTTAAAGCAGAACCCGGTGCGTCCCGGGCTCACAGCAGGTTGCTATGAGCAGAGTCAGTGACTCCCGGCCTCCCAGCAGGGTGCTGAGAACAGAGTCAGTGGCTCCCTGTCTCCAAATTGGGTGCTGAGAGTAGAGTCAGTGCTTCCCTTTGTTCCCGGCAGGGTCCTGAGAGCAGAATCAGTGCCTCTTACGCTCCTGGCAGGGTGCTGACTGCATAGTCAGTGTCTGCCAGGCTCCCAGTTGAGTGCTGAAAGCAGAGCACGATGCATCCCGGGCTCACGGCACGTTGCTGAGAGCAGAGTCAGTGCTTCCCGGCCTCCCGGAAGGGTGCTGAGAACAGAGTCAGTGGCTCCCTCTCTCCAAATTGGGTGCTGAGAGTAGAGTCAGTGCCTCCCTTTGTTCCCGGAAGGGTGCTAAGAGCAGAGTCAGTGCCTCCCTTTGTTCCCGGCAGGGTGCTGAGAGTAGTCAGTGCCTTCTGGGCTCCCGGCAGGGTGCTGAGAGCAGAGTCAGTGGCTCCCTGTCTCCAAATTGGGTGCTAAGTGCAGAGTCAGTGCCTCCCGGCCTCCCGTTTCGGTGCTGAGGGCAGAGTCAGTGCCTCCTGGCAGCGGGCTGAGAGTAGAGCACGGTGCCTTCCGGGCTCCCAGCAGGGTGCTCAGAGCAGAGTCAGTGTGTCCATTCCCGTCTGGGTGCTAAGAGCAGAGTCAGTGATTACTGGCCTCCTGGCTATGTGCCGAGAGCAGAGTACAGTGCCTCCTGATCTCCTGGCAGGGTACTGAGAGCAGAGTCATTTCCTCCCAGGCTCTCGATTGGGTGCTGAGAGAAGAGCTTGTTGCCTCTAGGGGTCCAGGTAGTGTGGTGAGAGCAAAGGACAGTGCCTCCCGGTCAACGGAAGGGTGCTGAGAGCAGAGCACAGCGCTTCCCGGGCTCCCGGCAGGGTGCTGACAGCAGATTTATTGCTTCCCGGGCTCACCGCAGGCTGCTTAGAGCAGAGTACAGTGCCTACTGGCCTCCCGGCAGAGTGCTGAGAGCAGAGTCAGTTACTCCCGGGCTCCTGTCAGGGTGCAGAGAGAAGAGTCAGTTACTCCCTGGCTCCCAGCAGGGTGCTGGGAACAGAGTCAGTGCCTCCCGTGCTCCCCGATAGGTGCACAGCAGAGTCAGGTTACCCGGGCTTCAGCAGGGTGCTGAGAGCAGAGTCAGTGCCTCCCGGGCTCCCGCAGGCTGCTTAGAGGAGAACACAGTGCCTCCCTTGCTCCCAGCAGGGTGCTAAGTGCAGATTCAGGGCTCCCCGGGCTACCCGTTGGGTGCTGATAGCAGAGTCAGTGCCTCCCTGGCTCCCAGCAGGGTTCTGAGAGCAGAGTCAGTGCCTCCTGGGCTCCCTGCAGGGTGCTGAGAGCAGAGTCAGTGCTACCCGAACTCCTGGTTGGGTGTTGAGAGCAGAGTCAGGTTACCCGGGCTCCAGGCAGGATGCAAAGAGCACAGCACAGTGCCTCCTGGGCTTCTGGCAGGGTGCTGAGAGCCAAGCACAGTGCCTCGGTGCTCCCGGCATGGTGCTGAGAGCAGAGTCAGTGCCTCCTGGGATCCCGTTAGGGTGCTCAGAGCAGAGTCAGTGCCTCCCTGGCTCCCAGCAGGGTTCTGAGAGCAGAGTCAGTGCCTCCTGGGCTCCCTGCAGGGTGCTGAGAGCAGAGTCAGTGCTACCCGAACTCCTGGTTGGGTGTTGAGAGCAGAGTCAGGTTACCCGGGCTCCAGGCAGGATGCAAAGAGCACAGCACAGTGCCTCCTGGGCTTCTGGCAGGGTGCTGAGAGCCAAGCACAGTGCCTCGGTGCTCCCGGCATGGTGCTGAGAGCAGAGTCAGTGCCTCCTGGGATCCCGTTAGGGTGCTCAGAGCAGAGCACAGTGCCTCCCAGGCTCCCAGCAGTTGGTGAGAGCAGAGTCAGTGCCTACTGGGATCCTGGCAGGGTGCTGAGAGCTGAGTCAGTGACTCCCGGGCTCCTGGTGGGTGCTGAGAGCAGAGTCAGTGCCTTCTGGGCTCCCGGCAGATGCTGAGAGAAGAGCACAGTGCCTCCCGGGCTCCTGGCATGGTGCTGAGGGCAGAGTCAGTGTCTCCCAGGCTCCCAGCAGACAGCTGAGGGCAGAGAACGGTTCCTCCCGGACACCAAGAAGGGTGCTGAGAGCAGAGTCAGTGCTTCCCAGGCTCGCGGCAGAGTACTGAGAGCAGAGCACGGTGCCTCCCAGGTTCCGGGTTGGGTGCTGAGAGCAGAGCACAGTGCATCCTGCCCTCCCGGTAAAGTGCTGACAACAGAGTCAGTGCCTCCTGGACTCCCAGTTGCGTTCTGAGAGCAGAGTCAGTGCCTCCCGGGCTCCCGGCAGGGTGCTGAGAGCACAGTCAGTGCCTCCAGGGCTCCCCGCAGGCTGCTTAGAGCAGAACACAGTGCCTCCCGGGCTCCCGGTTGGGTGCTGAGAGCAAAATCAGGGCTCCCCGAGCTCCCGGTTGGGTGCTGAGAGCAGAGTCAGGTTACCTGGGCTCCTGGCAGGGTGCAG
Organism: Cnephaeus nilssonii; assembly: GCF_951640355.1. Lineage (NCBI taxonomy): Eukaryota > Metazoa > Chordata > Mammalia > Chiroptera > Vespertilionidae > Cnephaeus > Cnephaeus nilssonii. Next base: position 635,773 of record NC_137095.1, on the reverse strand, counting down.
AGAGCACAGCACAGTGTCTCCTGGGCTTCTGGCAGGGTGCTGAGAGCCGAGCACAGTGCCTACCGGGCTCCTGGCAGAGTGCTGAGAGCAGAGTCAGTGCCTACTGGGCTCCTGTCAGGGTGGTGAGAGCAGAGTCAGTGCCTCCAGGACTCCCAGCAAATGCTGAGAGAAGAGCACAGTGCCTCCCAGGCTCCCAGCAGGCAGCTGAGGGCAGAGCACAGTTCCTCCTGGGATCTCAGCAGGGTGTTGAGAGCAGAGTGAGTGCTTCCCGGGATCGCGGCATTGTGCTGAGAGCAGAGTAATTGCCTCCCGGACTCCCAGTTGGGTGCTGAGAGCAGAGCACGGTGCCTCCCGAGCTCCCGTCAGGGTGCTGAGATCAGAGTCAGTGCCTCCCGGGCTCCAGGTTGGGTGCTGAGAGCAGAGTCAGTGCCTCCCGGGCTCCCCGCAGGCTGCTGAGAGCAGAACACAGTGCCTCTGGGCTCCGGGCAGGGTGGTGAGATCAGAGCACAGTGTCTCGGGGCTCCTGGCATGGTGCTGAGAGCAGAGTCAGTGCCTCACGGGCTCCATTCAGGGTGCTGAGAGCAGAGCACTGTGCCTCCCGGGCTGGCGGCAGGGTGCTCAGAGCAGAGCACTGTGCCTCTCAGGCTCCCCGCAGGGTGCTGAGAGTAGAGTCAGGGCTACCCAGGCTCCTGGTTGGGTGCTGAGAGCAGAGCATGGCATAAAAATGTCGAATTTAGTGCCAAAAAAGAGCCTTTGCGGGAAGTTTTAATTCATTACTGGTAACTCCATCTCTGGCCGTGGACTGCAAACTGTGGATCGGTTTGCTCGCTCTGTTGACTGATGAGTTTGCCGACCACTGACCTAGACCAGTGGTCGGAAAACTCATTAATCAACAGGGCCAAATATCAATAGTAAAACAACTGAAATTTCTTTTGAGAGCCAAATTTTTTAAACTACAACTATATAGGTAGGTACATTGAATTAGGGAACTCCTAAGCTGGCCTTTGCTAAAAACTCGAGGGGCCAAAGAGCCGCATGTGGCTCGCGAGCCGCAGTTTTCCGACCACTGACCTAGACTCTGGATTCCAATAATTACAGGCTATTGTTGTTCCTCGTGACTTGTGATGAAATCCCTATGCATTATTAACCCATACACCCTGTAAAGCCAGTTTTGTGGTCTGAGCGTGCTGCCTTGTGGACATGTCTGGAATTGCGTTGTCTGTTTAAACTTTTATTTCAGCCATCACCCAGCAAAACTACAGTTAAATGACTAGCACAGAGAACTCTCTTCATGAGCAATATGAAATTACCCGTATGATACCCCCTGAGCCCCCAAATAGTTTAATTTTTTCTCCCAAATACTTCAGGGGCAATTTCCTATAAACCAGGGTTTTCTCCTGCACGACCATCAGAATCAGGAAGTTCACGCTGATGCGTCTCTTCCGCCCAGTCCTCTGGCGGGATTCAAATGTTGTCTGTTGTCCCAGGAATGCCCTTCGCAGGTGGCCAGAGACCCTACCCGCCCCCTCCCGCTTACACCCCCTTCCCGTGAGAGGCACACTTTGTATTGAGTGCTCATCTCTCGCCAGTCCCCCTCTTTGAACCTTTTAAAGACTTGAGTGCTTTAATGCTTTGCTGAACCAGAACATACAAATGTCCGGAATCAGGGACCCTCCAGGCTCCAGAGACACCTCCGTAAAGTAACCAGAACCGGGGACGTAGCCAAGGCCCCCAGGACCTCCAAACAGCAAGAGATGGGGAGCAGGGGTGACCCCTTCGCAGGGGTGGATCAAACCCAGGACACCCTCAGAGCAAATGCGGTGTTAACCCTCAGTTAATACGGTGTTAACCCTAAGTTAACAAAGTTAACAGCCCACAGCCAAGGAGTCTTTCTTTCCTGGGCACAGAGATTACACGTGGGTGCACCCGGCAAGTGAGGCTCAGTGGTTGAGCTTTGACCTAGGAACTGGAAGGTCACGGGTCCGATTCCTGGTTTGAAGTTCCATCCCCGGTATAGGGGTGCAGGAGGCAGCCAGTCAGTGATTCTCATCATGGAAGTTTCTCTTTCTATCCCTCTCCCTCCCTTAAATCAACTAAAAAAAATTTTTTTTTTGGTAAAGGTAAACACAGTGGCAGCTGTGCCAGCTTGCAGGGCTGCGGGTAGGGACGGCCTGTAGGGTGAGGGGGCAGCGGCAGGAGGCACTTCAGGAGGCAGAGAAATTGCTGTCTTGGGACCGCCTGACTGCAGGTTCACAGGCTGAGGGCGAGGGTTGGAGCACAGAGTCCCTCCCAGAGGCCCTGGAGCCTCAAGTGCCTGATAAGTTCACCTCCGATTTTTAAGCAAATGTTCCTTTTGTCTCTGTTCTTTGGAGCTTTGACTGCAGAGGAGACCATTACAACCACCGCATGCCCTCTGGCCGGTGTTGCTCAGTGGTTGAGCTTCGACCTATGAACCAGGAGGTCGTGCGGTTCCATTCCCTGACCGGGCACAGGCCTGGGTTGTGGGCTCGATCCCCAGTCTGAGGCGTGCAGGAGGTAGCCGATTGATGGTTCTCTCATCTTTGGTGTTTCTCTCTGCTCCTCTCCCTTCCCTTCTGCGATCAATAACATATTAAAAAAAAACAAAAACACACAACAAAAAACACAAAACCTTTTTTAAAGTCCAGCAAGTGAAATGGCAAGTACCAGGACACACTTTTTTTAATTTTTATTTATTTATTTTTGTTGTTGTTGTTAAATATATTTCTTTATTGATTTCAGAGAGGAAGGGAGAAGGAGAGAGAGATAGAAACATCAATGATGAGAGAGAATCATTGATGGGATGCCTCATGCACACCCCCCACTGGGGATCAATCCCAAAACCCAGGCATGTGCCCTCGGCTATAATCGAACCTCTGTCCCTATAGTTCGCAGGTTGATGCTCTATCCACTGAGTCAAGCCGGCTAGGGCACATATGTTGATATGTATGTGAGTTTCTATATATGCTATTTTGAATTAACAAAATAGCATATATAGAAACTTCATGTCAAAATTTCTGAAGGTTTTAACATCATAGATATTTTTTTGCCTAAAAATATCGAATTTAGTGCCAAAAAAGAGCCTTTGTGGGAAGGTTTAATTCATTACTGGTAACTCCATCTCTGGCGAGCTGCGGTTTGCCTGCTCTGTTGACTGATTAGTTTGCCGACCACTGACCTAGACCAGTGGTCGGAAAACTCATTAGTCAACAGGGCCAAATATCAATGATTGAAATTTCTTTTTTTTTCCAAATTTTTTATTAAGGTATTATATGTGTACATATCTTACCATTGCCCCCCCCCCCACTGCCATATATGCCCTCACCCCCCAGAGTTTTGCATCCATTGGTTATGCTTATATGCATGCATACAAGTCCTTTGATTGATCTCTTATCTCCCCCACCTCTCCCTAACCTTCCCCCTGTAATTTGACAGTCTGTTTGATGCTTTACTGTCTCTGTATCTATCTTTTTGTTCAAGTTTATAATGTTCTTTATTATCCATAAATGAGTGAGATCATGTGGTATTTTTCTTTCATTGACTGACTTATTTCACTTAACATAATGTTCTCCAATTCCATCCAGGTTGCTGCAAATGATGAGAATTCCTTCTTTTTTATGGTAGCATAGTATTCCATTGTGTAGATGTACCACACTTTTCTGATCCAGTCATCTGCTGACGGGCACCTAGGCTGTTTCCAAATCTTAGCTATGGTGAATTGTGCTGCTATGAACATAGGGGTACATATATCCTTTCTAATTGGTGTTTCTAGTTTCTTCGGATATATTCCCAGGAGTGGGATTACTGGGTCAAATGGGAGTTCCATTTTCAGTTTTTTGAGGAAACTCCATACTGTTCTCCACAGTGGCTGCACCAGTCTGCATTCCCACCAGCAGTGCACGAGGGTTCCTTTTTCTCCACATCCTCGCCAACACTTGTCGTTTGTTGATTTGTTGATGATAGCCATTCTGACAGGTGTGAGATGGTACCGCATTGTTGTTTTGATTTGCATCTCTCGGATAATTAGTGACGTTGAGCATGTTTTCATGTGTCTCTTGGCCTTCCTTCTGTCTTCTTTTGAAAAGATTCTATTTAGGTCTGTTGCCCATTTTTTTATTGGATCATTTATCTTCCTTTTATTAAGTTGCATAAGCTGCCTGTAGATGTTGGAGATTAAACCTTTATCAGTGATGCCATTTGCAAATATGTTCTCCCATGCAGTGGGCCTTCTTGTTGTTTTGTTCATGGTTTCTTTTGCTGTGAAAAAGCTTTTTATTTTTATGTAGTCCCATTTGTTAATTTTCTCTTTAGCTTCCATTGCCCTAGGGGCAGTGTCAGTGAAGAATTTCTTTTGGCATATGTCTGACATTTTGCTGCCTGTGGATTGCTCTAGTATTTTTATGGTTTCCCGTCTTATGTTTAAGTCCTGTATCCATTTTGAGTTTATTTTTGTGTATGGCGTAAGTTGGTGATCAAGCTTCATTTTTTTTGCATGTATCTGTCCAATTTTCCCAACACCATTTATTGAAGAGACTGTCTTTATTCCATTGTATGTTCATGCCTCCTTTGTCAAATATTAATTGAGCATAGTGGTTTGGGTCAATATCTGGATTCTCTATTCTGTTCCATTGGTCTATATGTCTGCTCTTGTGCCAGTACCAGGCTGTTTTGAGAACAGTGGCTTTGTAATACAGCTTGAAATCTGGCATTTAGATCCCTCCTACTTTATTCTTCTTTCTCAGGATTGCTGTGGCTATTAGGGGTCTTTTTTTATTCCAGATGAATTTTTGGAGAGTTCTTTCAAGGTCTGTGAAATATGCCGTTGGTATTTTAATGGGGAGTGCATTGAATCTATAGATTGCTTTGGGTAGTATGGACATTTTAATGACGTTGATTCTACCAATCCATGAACATGGTATGTTCTTCCATCTGTTTACGTATTCCTCTACCTCTTTTTTCAGTGTCCTGTAGTTTTCCATGTATAGGACTTTTTACCTCCTTAGTTAAGTTTATTCCTAGGTATCTTAATTTTTTTGGTGCGATGGTAAATGAGATTGCCTTTTTAGTCTCTCTGTCTGTAAGTTCACTATTGGTGTATAGAAAGGCCATAGATTTCTTGGCGTTAATTTTGTATCCTGCTACATTGCCGAATTCATTTATTAAGTCTATTAGTTTTTTGACGGAGTCTTTCGGATTTTTTATGTACAATATCATGTCGTCTGCAAATAAAGACAGCTTTACTTGTTCTTTTCCAATTTGGATGCCTTTTATTTCTTCTTCTTGTCTAATTGCAACGGCTAATACTTCCAGTACTATGTCAAACAGGAGTGGTGAGAGTGGGCATCCCTGTCTTGTTCCTGTTCTTAGGGGAAATGGTTTTAGTTTTTGTCCATTGAGTATGATGTTTGCTGTGGGTTTATCATATATAGCTTTTATTATGTTGAGGTATGAGCCTTCTATTACCACCTTGTTGAGAGTTTTTATCAAGAAAGGGTGTTGGATTTTGTCAAATGCTTTTTCTGCATCAATTGATATTACTATGTGATTTTTATCTTTCAATTTGTTTATGTGATGTATCACGTTTATTGATTTGCGGATATTGTACCATCCTTGCATTCCTGGGATAAATCCTACTTGGTCATGGTGTATGATCTTTCTGATGTACTGCTGGAGCCGATTTGCTAGAATTTTGTTGAGGATTTTGGCATCTATGTTCATGAGGGATATTGGTCTGTAATTCTCTTTCATTGTGTTGTCTTTATCTGGTTTTGGTATTAGGGTGATGCTGGCTTCATAGAAGGAGCTTGGAAGTGTTCCTACCACTTGAATTTTTTGGAATAGTCTGAGGAGGATAGGTTTTAGTTCTTCCTTGAATGTTTGGTAAAACTCTCCTGTGAAGCCATCAGGCCCCGGGCTTTTGTTTGCCGGAAGCTTTTTGATGACTGCTTCAATTTCATCCATAGTTATTGGCCTATTGAGCTGTTTAGATTCTTCTTGATTGATTTTTGGAAGGTTATATTTTTCTAGGAATATGTCCATTTCCTCCAGGTTGTCCAGTTTGTTGGAATAGAGTTGTTCGTAGTATTTTGTAACAATCCTTTGTATCTCAGCGTGGTCTGTTGTTATTTCACCTCTTTCATTTCTGATTTTGTTTATTTGGGTCCTCTCTCTTTGCTTCTTGGTGAGCCTGGCTAGAGGTCCATCAATCTTGTTTATCCTTTCAAAGAACCAGCTCGTGGTTTTGTTGATCTTATGTATTGTTTCTTTGGTCTCTATGTCATTTATCTCCGCTCTGATCTTTGTTATTTCCTTCCTTCTGGTTACACTGGGCTTTTCTTGCTGCTCTTTTTCTAGCTCTTTGAGTTGTAGGGTTAAGTAATTTATTACCATTGTTTCTTGTTTTTTTGCAATAGGCTTGTAGAGCTATGAACTTCCCTCTCAAGACTACTTTCGCTGTGTCCCATAGATTTTGGATTGTTGTGTTTTCATTGTCATTTGTTGCCATGATGTTTTTTATTTCTTCCTTGATCTCTCTGGTGACCCAGTCCTTGTTTAATAGCATGCTGTTTAGTCTCCATGTGTTTGATTTCTTTGGATTGCATTTATTGTAGTTGATTTCCAGTTTTATGCCACTGTGATCTGAGAAGATGCTTGATATAATTTCTATCTTCTTGAATTTGAAGAGACTTTGCCTGTGACTCAGCATATGGTCTATCTTTGAAAATGACCCATGTGCACTTGAGAAGAATGTATATTCTGTGGCTTTGGGGTGAAATGTTCTGAAGATGTCAATTAATTCCATCTGGTCTAGTGAGTCATTTAGGATTGCTGTTTCTTTGCTGATTTTTTGTTTAGAGGATTTGTCCAGTGGTGATAGTGGGGTATTAAAGTCTCCTGCTATGATTGTATTGCTATTAATCTCTCCCTTGATATCCTCCAGGAGTTTTTTTTATGTATTTGGGTGCTCCTATATTGGGAGCGTATATGTTTATCAGAATTATTTCTTCTTGTTGGATTTCTCCCTTTAGTATCATGAAGTGGCCTTCCTTATCTCTTGTTATGGCATTTACTTTGAGGTCTATTTTGTCAGATATAAGTATTGCTACCCCAGCTTTTTTTTCATTTCCATTTGCCTGAAAGATATTTTTCCATCCCTTCACTTTCAATCTGTGTGAGTCTCTTGTTCTGAGGTGGGTCTCTTGTAGACAGCATATATATGGGTCGTGTTTTTTTATCCATTCAGCTACTCGTGTGCTGTGGGGACTTCGCTCCACCCGAGTTTCACTGAAGTGATCTGACACTAGGACGTGTGGCTGCCTTTGGTTGGTGGGAACCAGACTTGCCCAGGGTCAGTGTCCCCAGTGTTCCGTGTGGTCTCGTGTGCACACTTAGAATCAGGGGCCCTGTCTGCACCACACTGTTGGTATGTGCCGAAAATGAGATCCTTAGCATGTGCCAGGAGTCAGAGTTTCCCTGTGTCTGCACCAAGACTCGAGTGTCAAAGTCTCTGTTGCCTTGTGCGGTTTCTCATTGAGAATCAGGGTCCCTGTGTGTGCATGCACCAACAATTGGGGTCGCTGGCTCTTAGTGTGAATGCGCTGTGAGTCAGGGATCCCAGGCAGCTGTGTCCGGCGTGCCAAATTCCCTGAAGTGGAGCTGCGTCCTGTGTGTGCTCTCTCTACTGAGCCAAACCGGCTAGAGAGCACATTCTTAAAATCCCGAAGGTGAGCTGGCTCCATGCACTCTCCCAGAGTCCCGGAAGGGGGACGGAGTCCATCCTGCACGCCAAATTCCCCAAAGGGAAGCCCCTCTGTGCACGCTCTAAGAATCCCCGAAGGGGGAGCTGTGACCAGCAAGCCAAATTCCCCCAAATTCTCGAAGGGGAGCCCTCTGTGCGCACTGACAGATTTCCCCGACAGGGAGCTGCTTCTGTCCCGCGCACCAAGTTCCCTAAGGGGGAGCGCGTCCCTGCGCAAAGCTCGGCAGCTTGGGTGAGGGGCGGGTCTATCAGTTACTATGGCGCTATCTGCGCGCCTGCAGGGAGGGGGATAGGCTCTTTGACTCACGGAAATCTGCCGGGAAATCTGGATTCTTGTTGTTTGTTGGTCTGAAGCTGTGATAGCAGTTCTCTGTCCCCAGTGGCTTCAGGGTCCTGGTTTGTGTCAGAAGCCAGGATCCGAGTCTCAGGCAGCTCTGTTTCTCAAGATGGCGTGGTCTCCGTGTCTGCACCAGCTGCCGAGAAGTGTCCGCTTTGTGCGCGGGGCTCCGCCGTCTAGGACTGCCCGGTTAGGGAGCCCCTTGGAAGACCTGCAGAATCTAACTGACCCTAGCTCATACACACACACACACCAACACGTCTACACTCTCCTCTATGGGTTCCTCACTCACACTCTCTCTTTCCCTACCTTCCTGCCGGTCGCCATCTTTTTTCCGATTGAAATTTCTTTTGAGAGCCAAATTTTTTAAACTTTAACTATATAAGTAGGTACATTGAATTAGGGAACTCCTAAGCTGGACTTTGCTAAAAACTCGAGGGGCCAAAGAGCCGCATGTGGCTCGCGAGCCGCAGTTTTCCGATCACTGACCTAGACTCTGGATTCCAATAATTACAGGCTATTGTTGTTCCTTGTGATTTGAGATGAAGCCCCTATGGAAAACGATCCGCATTATTAACCCATACACCCTGTAAAGCCAGTTTTGTGGTCTGAGCGTGCTGCCTTGTGGACATGTCTGGAATTGCGTTGTCTGTTTAAACTTTTATTTCAGCCATCACCCAGCAAAACTACAGTTAAATGACTAGCACAGAGAACTCTCTTCATGAGCAATATGAAATTACCCGTATGATACCCCCTGACCTCCCAAATAGTTTAATTTTTTCTCCCAAATACTTCAGGGGCAATTTCCTATAAACCAGGGTTTTCTCCTGCATAACCATCAGAATCGGAAAGTTCACGCTGATGCGTCTCTTCCGCCCAGTCCTCTGGCGGGATTCAAATGTTGCCCATTGTCCCAGGAATGCCCTTCGCAGGTGGCCAGAGACCCTCCTTACACCCCCTTCCCGTGAGAGGGTGAGAGGCACACTTTGCATTGAGTCTTCATCTCTCGCCAGTCCTCCTCCTTGAACCTTTTACGGACTCGAACGCTTTAACACTTTGCTTAACCAGAAGATACAATGTCCGGAATCAGGGACCCTCCAGGCTCCAGAGACACCCCCCGGAAAGTAACCAGAACAGGGGACGTAGCCAAGGCCCCCAGGACCTCCGAACTGCAAGAGATCGGGAGCTGGGGTGACCCCTCCGCAGGAGTGGATCAAACCCAGGACACCCTCAGAGCAAATGCGGTGTTAACACTAAGTTAACAGATTTAACAGCCCACAGCCAAGGAGTCTTTCTTTCCTGGGCACAGAGATTACACGTGGGTGCGCCAGGCCAGTGAGGCTCAGTGGTTGAGCTTTGACATAGGAACCGGAAGGTCACGGGTCTGATTCCTGGTTTGAAGCTCCATCCCTGGTGTGGGGGTGCAGGAGGCAGCCGGTCAGTGATTCTCATCATGGAAGTTTCTCTTTCCATCCCTCTCCGTCCCTTAAATCAATTTTTTTAAATGTTTTTTTTAAAGGTAAACGCAGTGGCAGCTGTGCCAGCTTGCAGGGCTGAGGGTGGGGACGGCCTGTAGGGTGAGGGGGCAGCGGCAGGAGGCATAGAAATTGCTGTCTTGGGAGGAGCCTGCCCTGGGGCCGCCTGATCTTGGATGCAGGTTCACAGGCTGATGTCGATGGTTTGAGCACAGAGTCCCTCCTGGAGGCCCTGGAGCCTGGATTGCCAGCTCCTAATCTCTTGTGGTTCGGAGGTCCTGGGAGCCTTGGCTACGTCCCAGGTTCTGGTTACTTTCCGGCATGATTAACCCGCTCTGGCCACACCAAGCTGGTGTGGGAGGGAAGCCTTTATGTGCAGCACCTGGGCAGTGGGATCTCCATGCTCTTTGTCCCTTCCATGCAACTGAATGCACTTGGAATCAAACCTGCAGGGAGCCGCTGGGGGCATGGAGAAGGCGGGATTTCTCGGGGAGCGACAGGATGGAGCACCAATCTCAGGCCTGCTCCGCTGAGTTGCTTGCTTTAAGACCCTGGCAGGTGCCTAATGGCTCTGGAAGTGGCAGATCCTGTGCTAGCAAGTGGTAGGGGCTGGTTGCAGTGCTCGGTTCAGGTTTCCGTTGAAGTAGGTCGTGGACTTCCATCATGAGGAGAAGGTGCGGGCTGTGGGGGAGTTGGGGATGCAAGAGGGGGGACGTCCGTCCCAGGTGCGGGACCTGTGGGGCTTCCAGAGGCCCCTCTGGGCCCTGAGCGAGGGTGTCACACTTCATTTACTAGCCTGTGACTTGAGACAGGATGGGAATGTGGCTTCTCGCCTTTAAGATAAAAGTTACACGCCCTTGCAGGTTTGGCTTGGCAGATAGAGCATTGGCCTGGGGACTGGCTGGGGACTGGTCCTGGGTTCAATTCCGACCAAGGGCACATGCCCGGGTTGCAGGCTCCATCCCCAGTGCGGAGCATGCAGGAGGCAGCCGATGAATGATTGTCTCTCTTCATTGATGTTTCTCTCTCCCTCTCCCTTCCTCTCTGAAATTATATATGCATAAGGCTAATTTAAAAAGGTATATTTAAATATATATAAATAAATGAAATGAAAGCTACATGATAATTTTGTGTTAATGTAAGAAGGTCCTCTCCTTGGGGCTCCAAGCCTGATGTTCTGGGCACTGGCTCAGCTCTAAGGAGATGTCCCCTGGCCAGGCCTCAGCGCCCAGCCCCACAAGTCACTCAGGGCACAGCCTGGCTACACTGGAGGGCTCCCCTAGCCTTGAAGGGGCCAGAGCCCCATCTCGCTCTGACAAGCAGTCCCGTCCATTGCCCACACCTGACCTGCGGCAGCAGCAGGTGTGGCCAATGGATGGACTGCTTGGCCCCAGGATGCCCCAAACTACCTGTGTCTCACCAGGTGCAGCTCACACCCTCTTTTCTTCCTTCCCTGCCTCCCTAACCCTTGCACTAGGCTGGGCAGCCCCCTAAGGGGCACAGGAAGGCAGGCAGGAGGGGTTTGAGCCCCCTACCTACCCTGCCTGCTTCCATTGTAGGCCTCAAGTTTCCCCTTTTCTCACACGGGGCGCTACTCACAAGGACCTAGCCTTGCCCACTCCCACCCCCTGCTCCTCCCCAGATAGGTATGGGATCCTGTACAAATCTTCATCCTTTCCCATTTCAGTGTTTTTGTTTTTTACTGGAAGGATAGGAGAATTACACGCCACACCCTGACCAGGGCCAGGGATCCAGTCTTCAATCGAGGTATATACTAGCTGTACCGGTTAATCATGCAGATTTTGTAATCAAAGAAAACAGGATATTTTCAAGAGAAACATCAAAAGTGCTTTATTCAAAGTAATGTCCATCGCTAGCTACACATTTCGCCCATCTTTCACGTAATTTGTGGATACCGTCCCAATAGAACTTTTCTTGTTTTGAGGAAGACCATTCAGAGACCCAATTTTCCACTTCTTCATATGTTTTGAAGTGCTTTTGCCATTGATTGGAACAAGTGGTAATCTGAAGGAGCAAGGTCTGGTGAATATGGTGAGTGGGTTAATACTTCACAGGCAAGATCTTTTCATGTGTCTTTAACTAGTGTTGAAATGTGTGATGGTGCGTCACCATGAAGCTTAATTACTATGCCATGTCTTCTGGCCCATTCTGGTTGTTTTATGATCAAAACGTAGTTCAAATTGATTTATTTGTTGTTTGGAGGGATCAGAATTAATGGTTTCACCTGGTTTTAGAAGCTCATAATACACCACACTTTCCTGATCCCACCAAACGCAGAGCATTGTCTTCTTTCCAAAGCGATTTGGCCTTGCTTTCGATGTTGATGGTTGACCTGGATCAAACCATGATTTTGTGCATTTGGGATTCTCAAAATAAATCCACATTTCATTGCCAGTCACAAATTGATGCAAAATAGACTTTCGTGCTGTTGAAGCAACATTTTACTGATGACTTTTCGGTTTTCCATTTGTCTTTTGTTCAGTTGATGTGGCACCCATTTTCTTTCCTTTAAAAACTTTCCCATTGCTTGTAAACGATCAAAAATTGTTTGTGGAGCAATGGTTAATCTTTTTGCAATTTTTTTTGGAATTTGGCACGCACCTTTATCCAATAATGCTTGTAATGGTTGGTCTTCAAACTTTTTCGGTTGACCTGGACATTCTTTGTTTTTCACATTGAAATCATCACTTTTAAAGCATTTAAACCAGCGTTCACAAGTATCTTGAGATAGAGCATGTTCACCATAAGCTTCCGGAAATATTCAGCAGAACTTTTCTTCAAAATAAAGTAATGAATTAAAACTTCCCGCAAATGCTCTTTATTTTTGGCACAAAATTTGAGATTTTTAAGCGTAAAAATACCTATGATGTTAACACCTTCAGAAAATGTGACATATGAAGCTTTGAAGCTTGTTGTCAATACAACAAAATAGCATACATATCAAATCACATATATATCAACATATGTGTAACTCCATCTATTGAAAAAAATCCGCATTATTAATGACGACACCTAGTGTCCTTGACTGGGAATAAAAGAGAATTGAACCTGAGGCTCTTTGGTCTGTGGTGCAATGCTCTAACCACTGACCTAACCATCCAGGGCTATAAATACTTCTCTTAGTGTGTCAGAGGCAGTGGCTCATGCAGCTGATTTCTCTTTTGCTTCCCAGTGAGGTGATTGCGGAGGACTCCACATTATTTCTCCAAAAAGCCCTGAGTCACCTTCGGGAAATATGGGAATTGATTGGGATTCCTGAGGACCAGTGGTTACTATGCCTTTCCCTGTACACACAAGTCTGCTCTGGCCCCAGAGAGACAGGCTACTTGTCTGCTGGAATGCACCTCTCTCTAGCTCTCTAGCTGTCTCCTTCCCGCGCCTCGCGCCTCCCGCGCCCCCCCCCGCCCCCGCCCCCCCCAAGCGAGAGCTAGGCACATGTTCTCTTTGTGCTCCCGCACAGGCACTCTCCTCTTTCCACAGGCACTCACCTCTTAGCGCGGCAGCTTCTGTTTGCTACAGGGGGTGCAGTGCTTCAGCCTCCTCTGCAGATTGGTTTTCCAGGGAAGCCATCAGCTGTCCACCTCAGAAATGTCTTTCTTTCTTTTTCCGGTTATGTCCACCTTTGGAAAAAAAAAAAAAGGCACCATTACCCATGCGTTTTCGCAATGATTGATTTTTCAGGTCCACCTACTTGCAGCAGAGTAATGAGTATCTGCACTAGCCTTTCCCCGATGTGCAGCTGCTGTGATCCTGGTCTTACATTTTCCAGATTTTGTCTTCCCATTTCCCATCACATCGTTAGGGTTAGTAGAACAGATGTAGAGGAGGTATGAGCTTAGGTGGAGTGGGAGAAAGCAGAAGCAATCTCGGACAGTAGAGAGTGCACTTGGGGAGCACCAAGTGGAGTCTTTTAACTTACTTGTTTCTGAAGCCTTCTGTCGTTTTTACACACCCATGGATAATTTTGTTCTTCCACAGGACTCAGTTATTTTCGGATGAACGTGAGTTTCCATTTCCTTAGGTTTATTGTCGTCTTTGCTTCTTTTGGCGTGCACAAGACATGATTTTCTGTTCCTCAAAGAATCCCTACTTTTCACATTGTATGCTGAGGTGGGGTCATGGATGCGTTGGCTGTGGTTTTACGGGTGACTGCTGTGGTTGTGGGTCCTCAGGCATCAAGGTCGAGGCAATCTTAAATGTGTTTCACATTTCCTTATTATTATTACTTTTTGGAGTGGGTCACTGGAGTATGTCCTGATTTCCTAGGGATGTATGGTATCATTTCCAGATTGTGGTGCTTCAGGGCTGAGATCCGTGAGGGTAGCGCCCCTCCTGTTGGAATTCAGCCCTGTTACGTGCATTGATTCCTCACTCAGCTGTCTGAAAGAGGCACACTGTCTGGCGGAGCTGGCTTGCTAGGCCTTATGGGAGCTCCCCATGTCTACAAACTCACTTATGCCACCTGACTGAATTATCTATGGGCAAGCAGGTCCCTCCTCAGCTGTGCCCCCTCACTCCTTCACCGGAGCTTGTAAGTCGCCTAAGGGCACCAGGGAGGGAGCATCTCCCCCTTCCTCCTCTGAGCCCACCTTGTTCAGCTCAAATTTCTTAGTCCCTGATTCCCTGCCCTCACTCTGTGAACTTCGTGTGCATTGATCAGCCAAAATCAGCCACAGCCACCCACATGTCCTCTCCAGAATTGCCTCGCTCTGGGTTCCCCTACCCCTTGATGTCAGTTGCGCCCCGTCCGATCATCTCACAGTGAGGCTGACTTAATTGAATTCCTGCATTCTACAGAAAGAAGGGAATGTGGTGCCTCCAAGAGATAACTCACCCAGGTTAACCGCATGCGGCGCCGGGCAGACGGTGGGGCGCAATGGACCCCTTGCTGGATCCCAGCACCTAGTCCCAGTCTGCATGGTGCTCCCGGGTGAGCTGCTTTGGAATCCTCCCGCTGCTGTGATGAGTGAGGTGAACGTAAGGTCTTTGCTGCTGCTCCTCCTGTAGTTTACTGAGTGAGTGCTTTGCAGTGGCTCTTTGAACATCTGCACGGAAGGTGAATTACTGATTTGTGCCTCGGGGAGAGGAAGGGGAGTTCGCGCTGCTCACTTATCTTTTCTCCTCAAAAGTAAACTGCGTCACTGGCCCACATGGAATTCATTGGATGCCAGATTCTGGGTGTGGGGCAGGGCTCCGCGAGGAAAGGGCAGAGATTGGGTCAACAGTGGGATGATGGGCATTCCCTTATCTTGCAGGGAGGGGCGCTGCATGCTTGCCCTACCTGATGTTGGGCCATTACCTTGATAGTCATGACAAAGGGCGAGTGCCCCAACGCCTTTGGTTCTGCCCTCGGGGCTCCGGAAAGAGGGAAGTCACCACTTGCCCGGACATCTTTGAGTTAGGTAGACTCTGCTGCCAGGAGACAATTGCTCAGCTCAGCCCTGAAGTTCAGATGCGAAAGTCACAAGGCAGGCCCCTGTCCTGAATACAGACATGTGATCCGCACCGTTTCACCCCTCTGTGCGTTCCTTCGGGGAGCAGTGACCTGTTCTCCCCCTGTCACTGGCCTGACTTCTTGGTACAGCGCCTGAAGAGATGGGCCTTGCCTGTGGGATTGCCACGTTCCCTCAAGCCCACGGTCCTGCCTGCTTCCTGAGGTGAGTTGCACAGGGAAGCTGTGTAGGACGGTCCATTGTGGGGTGTGATTTGCAATGTGTGCCCCGTGTTGAGTGCCTTGGACAAAGTTTGCGCGGCTTGCCTGTGCTTACTTTTGTCGCTGCGACGTTTGCGTGCCAGGGTCTGTCCCCCAACTTCGCCGAGCTTGTTTGTCAGCCTGCGCGGCCGTCCGCCCCTTCTGGGGTCCCGAGTGCCTTATGCTCAGCGTAGTCCTTTTCCTTTTCCACCTGTGGTTTCCCTTTACATGCACCTTCCTTCAGAGATAAAGCCTGTCTTTTCTTTCCTTTGCAGCATGCGCATTTGATTTTTTATCCTCTGCTGCCTCCTTGTGGCTACTGTTAAAATTGATGCTCCTGTCTTTTCTCCCTTGCATCATGCGCATGTGATCCTCTGCTGCCACCTTGTGGCTATTCTTGGAATGGCATGCCATTTCACTAAAGGTTTGTGCCTGCATGGTCTAGAACTAGGTGTTATTTCTGGTTGTAGTGATGTTTCTCTCTACGTTTCAGACCTTCGAGAAGTCATGTGAGGTGCGGCGATTTGGGAAGCTCCTTTACTGTGATGGATCTCTGCTGCCAACCGGTGAGTGATTATGGGAGAGCAGTTTTCTTTCTTTCAATTTGGAGGCTTTGCCGGGTACTTTGTAGGCAAACAATGTGTAGGAGTGCTGTTTGGCAGTACTGTGACCTTTGTTTAGCGCTCATTTTTCTTTCCTTGTGCCACATGGTCTTTGCCAGATGCAGTGTTTCTATTGCTTTCCTGTGTTCCTGCATGCAGGGGCACTTTCCGTCTTCTTGTGCCATTGGCTTCTTGAACCCTCAGTTACTTTCTGCTATATGGCTGCCACGTTATTGTTGGGTGGCTTTTGGCTTACATGACAGTTTGCGCTGCAGCGAATTTATTCCAGGTTACTTTTCCCCATAACTGCTTTTGTTGGCATTGTCTGGAGACGTTCGGTGTTTGCTCCACATTCCTTATGTGTCACACTTTCAGGCTTACTTTTCCATTGTTCTCTGTCACGTTCATACATGCTGTGGTTTGGTCAGCCGCAGTTTCTGTATCGGCGTGTCAGCACCGCATGCTTCTTTGATACTTGAAGTGCTTGCAAAACAGACCTTTGTTCTCTGTGTTATGTTCTTGTTTTCCGCTCGCTGCATTGTCAGGGTTTTCAACTACTTCTGTCAGACACATTTCTGTGTGGGTATGTTTCCAGAAGACTGTTTTTTGAGACCAAAGCAGTTGCTTGCAACTGCATTTCTTGCCTGTAAGTGCTGTTTGTTGAAGTGCTCCCTCCCTTGCTTTTCATTGCAGTTTTCCATGTTGTTCCTCCTGAAACATTTACTTGTAGTTGTTTTGAGGGCATTTTATTTCACTGTGCTTCCTTCCAGCAAACACTGCATCCATCCCACCTCACATTGTCTCCAATTTGTGGGTGGCGTCTAATGTGCACAGACTGATGTTTCCCATAATGATTTTTTATGTGGTGTATGCTTGGCTGCCTGGGTCACTTGACATCCATGACCTTATGGATGCTTGCATGCTTGTTTGCTAGCCCATATAGGTGCCCATGCAGTGAGCAGCGAATGCACCTGGCCCTTCACTCTGCCTGTTCTCCTCCCCCCAAGTACGTCTCTGGAAACATATCCCTGCATGCACTTTCCAGACACTGATAGTTTGTCTTTGTTTGGTATGCATGCCAGGTGCAGCGCAGAAAGCTGGGGCCGCAGTTGTTCTCCAGTGTGATGAGGCCTTCTTGGACATGTGATTTGCTTCCTGGTCGATTTCCCTCAGTTCCAGGGGCTTATTTCCGTTGCGTCAGTCTTCCAGTGTCACCTATGTCTGGAGTTATGATTGCCTGGCACACTCGTGCTGTGTCCTACAAACCTGTGAATCTAGCATATGTGCCTGTATGACGCTGCTCAGGTCCTCATTTTCATGGACATTGTGTTTGGCAATTATTCGAAAATATCCTTCCTTATGTGAATGTTGTTCTGATTTGCCCTTTTGTTGGGTGTCTCTCTCATTCCCATTAATCTTTGCCTTCTCGTTGCTTGGTGTTTCATGGTTGTGTGGCTTAAAAGCTTCATTATGCATTGCAGTTTCCTTACATCGCTGGCATGTTTCTCCAGTGATGAATGCAGGGTGACAGTGCTGTTGCCTGCATTTGATTTCCTTTCTGTGTGTATCATTTGTCTCGTGCTGATCATTTTTGTCATCCAGGACCAGGGGTCCTGTTTCCAAGTGATGTTTGCTGGGCTTTCCTTTGCTGCTGCATTGTCTGCTAACATTTTTGATTCCCATTCAGATTAGTTCCATCTTACTCACAGAGGAGAGGGAGGACCGAAAAGGGGAAGGAAGGAAGGAAGGAAGGAAGGAAGGAAGGAAGGAAGGAAGGAAGGAAGAGAGGGAGGGAGGGAGGGAGGGAGGGAGGTTGCTGCAGGATAGACTTTCTAGGTTTTGTTGGCTGTCTGGCAATTTAGCTCTGAGGATTATTAGTTCAGGTTGCCACCTGTGTTTCCTGACTATATCAGCACAGTTACCAGGTTGATAGTTAACAGGTTCAGATGTTGCTAGGTACCTGGTTACCAGTTACCGGTTAACTGGTAACCACATAACTATAACCGGTTACCAGGTTACTGGTTAACTGGTTAACAGTTACAAGTTAACCATTTACTGGTTTATCGGTTACCAGTTAACCGGTTACTTGCTACCAGTTTACTGGTTATCGCTTACCAGTTAACCCGTCAATGGTTTACCAGTTACCAGTTTACCGGTTACTAGTTAGCCGGTTACCGGTTACTAGATAACAGATTAGGATTAGGGGCTTAGGGGCTTAGGGTGGTGTTAGGGTTAGGGTTAGGGTTAGGGTGGTGTTAGGGTTAGGGTTAGGGCTAGGGCTAGAGCAAGGGTTAGGTTTAGGGCTAGGGTTAGGGTTAGGGCTAGGGCTTGGGTTAGGGTTAGGGCTTGGGTTAGGGTTAGGGTTAGGGCTAGGTTTAGGGCTAGGGCTAGGGTTAGGGCTAGGGCCAGGGTTAGGTTTAGGGTTCTGGCTACGGCTAGGGCTATAGCTAGGGCTAGGGTTTGGGTGAGGATTAGGTTTAGGGTGAGGGTTAGGGTTAGGGTTAGGGTTTTTGGCTTGGGATAGGGTTAGGGTTAAAGTTACGGTTTTGGTAAGGGTTAGGTTTAGGGTAAGGGTTAGGATTAGGGTTAGGGCTAGGGTTCAAGCTCAGTTTAGAGTTAGGGTTAGGGTTAGGGCTAGGGCTAGGGCTAGGGTAATGGCTAGGCTTAGTTTTAGGGTTAGGGTAAGGGTTAGCATTAGGGTTAGGGCTAGGTTTTAGGCTCAGGTTAGGGTTAGGGTGAGGGCTAGGGTTAGGGTTAGGGTTAGGGTTAGGGTTAGGGTTAGGTTTAGGGCTAGGGATAGGGATAGGCCTAGGGTTAGGGTAAGGGTTAGGGCTAGGGTTAGGTTTAAAGTTAGGGTTATGCCGGAGCCTGCCAGCATCAGTAGAACAGTACCTGCAAGGGGGGTGAGGATGAGAAATGATAGCGAGAAAACAGGATGGTATCGGGAGGATGGAAGCACTTCCTGCTTGCCATCCCGTGTTTATTTTTCTTCACACTTTTATATAGGCTCCGTTACATTCCATACATTACATCATTCCTATAATGTGGTAAGCATAATTGTACCCCTTTGTTTAAGGTTTCCTACTGACCTTTACACACAGCTCCTTATCTTGGCTAAGATCCTAACGGCTATACCTATACACACACCTCTGATGCCACCTAAATTCCTTTGCATTATATAATCTAGCCATGCTTCTTGCTGAAGGATAATTACGCTTATACATTAACTGTGCTTAAAGGTTAACTAAGCTTTAGGGGGCAGAATGTGTGATTACTAAATTATTGTGCCTAGGGGTCTCTAAGCCTAAGGGGGACAGGATGCATGACTAACCTTGGGAACAGGCAGGCCGCTTTGTGAAACCTGCCCTCTCAGGACTTTGTCAACTGAGGTCGCTCCCGACAGGGTTAGCACTGAGGCTAGGGTTAGGGTTAGGGTTAGGGTTTGGGCTAAGGCAGTGATGGGCAACCTTTTGAGCTTGGTGTGTCAAACTTCACCAAAACACTGAGCATAACTTGGGTAGTGTGTCAATTTGAGGAAAAAACATTATTTCGCGATATTTATAGTTTAAATAACATAAATGTACAATTGTTATATATAATTGTATTTAATAAACCTCAGTGGCCGCGTGTCATAAGAAATGGCTACGTGTGTCAGTGCTGACACGTGTGTCATAGGTTCGCCATCACTGGGCTAGGGCAAGGTTTAGGGCTAGGGTTAGGGTTAGGGCTAAGGGCTAGGGGTTAGGGTTAGGGCTAGGGCTAGGGCTTGGGTTAGGGTTAGGGTTAGGGTTAGGGCTAGCATTACGTTTCAGGCTCAGGTTTGGTTTAGGGTAGGGCTAGGTTTAGTGTTAGGGTTAAGGTTCGGGTTAGGTTTAGGGCTATGGTTAGGTTTAGGGTTAGGGCTAGGGTTCGGGTTAGGATTAGAATTCGTGTTAGGGCTAGGGTTCAGGCTCAGGTTAGGGTTAGGTAGGGCTAGGTTTAGGGTTAGGGTTAGGGTTTGGGCTCGGGGTAGGGTTAGAATTAGGTTTAGGGTTAAAGTTACGTTTAAGGTTAGTGTTAGTTTTAGGGTTAGGGTTAGTATTAGGATTAGGTTTTAGGGCTAGGATTAAGGCTCAGTTTAGGATTAGGTTAGGGCTAGAGTTAGGTAGGGTTAGGGTTCAGGTTAGGGTTATGGTGTATTAACATTTGGAATTCACAATGTATGAGCTTCAGTCACTGGACAAATATAAATGTAGCACTGAGAATTCACAATGATAGACTAGGGAAATATTTAGGAATGTGCTTCATATACTAGAAATACATGTTCAAATAGATTTAATATCTTAACGACACAATTTTGTCACTGGGAAATCGTGTTCAAAGAGGTCAGAAGTGAGTGCGATACTGTTTACATTTATTATTCCTATCAAAATGAGTTGGTGTTTTTGGAAGAAAGTTGGTGAATCACTTAAAAATTCACTTTCATAGAGCTATATAACAGTTCGAAAGTATTTAAAACACTACGATATTAAAATGATAATTGGCTAGTGTTCAAAGTAGTAATAATGTACCTTTAAAGAGCTGGTATGATACCTGTATTAAAATGTTAAAACTCTCAGAGGTCAAAATAACAGACAAGGGGATGTGTAAGAGTGTTTCTAAAACACTCGGAATATGTTTTAGAACCTTAATATCTCTAATGAATGTTGAAATAACAGAATTTGTATTCAAAGGGCTGTGAAAGGTAGGATAGTCTTTTAAATGGTAACAATTCATATTTAACCCTTTGCACTCGCTTGCTTTTTTCTCGATTCCTTTATTCTACTCGGGATTTAATTGTTTAAATACCCCAGATTTTACAAAGCATGGCAGTAGAATAAAAAACTGGAGTTTCTTTTCATACAAACTTATTTATTTGGATTTTTTTATATTTCAAATTATTGATACATTCAAAGAGTAATTTTAATCTCTATAATTTTTCATGGTGTGATATTTTTTTGAAACATTCACCAACATGAAGACCTGGTTTACATTCACATGTTTAAATTCACTCAGAACGTGCGACTGCTAGGGGGCAAACCAATTATCCAACTAAACCCTGTGTCATGACAACATCTGTGATATGCTAATAGAAACCTAAACAAACCTAGGAGATGAAAAGATAAGGAAGGTTCTTTACCAAGGGAAGATGATGCAAGCTCAAAAAGGCATGATGCAATGACTCATGCCTTGGACCCTCCTACTCAAGATTGCTGCCTATGCAAAAGATAAGCTTAGGTGGTGGCATCAGTTGAGACGACATTTACATTTTACTTGTCCTTTCATGCTAATGAAAACAAGAAAAGATACTGGAAAAATAGACAAAAATCCCCCTTCCCCCCGCGGTGAAACTACGTGTCGAGTGTGGCTTGACATACAAGCTGCTACCGATGCTAACCATGTCGAGTCACACTCGACATCCGAGTGCAAAAGGTTAAAGTGCTGGTATATATGTAAAAACGGTGTTTAAACACTTGGAATTCACAATGAATGAGCTTGAAACACTTTAAGCATTTAAACCGGAAGTGCTGATGTCATCAAGGGGGAGGGGCCACGTGGACAGGCTCAAGTGCTCAGGTGGTAATAGTTTGGGCCAGGGGACCTGCTAGGAGTGCTGATGTCATCAAGGGAAAAGGGCCACGTGGACAGCCAGAAGTGCTGAGGTGGTTAATGGTTTGGAGCCAGGGGACCTGCCGGGAGTGCTGACATCATCAAGGTTAGGACTAGGGTTAGGGTTAGGGTTAGGGATAGGGTTAGGGTTAGGGTTAGGGTTAAAGTTATGTTTAGGGTTAGGATTAGGATTAGGGTTAGGGTTAGGGTTATGATTAGGGTTAGGGCTAGGGTTCAGGCTCAGGTTAGTGTTAGGGTAGGGCTAGGATTAGTGTTAGGGTTAGGGTTCAGGTTAGGGTTATGGTGTATTAACATTTGGAATTCACAATGTATGAGCTTCAATCACTGGACAAATGTGAATGTAACACTGAGAATTCACAACGATAGACTAGGGAAGTATTTAGGAATGTGCTTCATACACTAGAAATACATGTTCAAATAGATTTAATATTTGAATGACACAATTTTGTCAGTGGGAAATCATGTTCAAAGAGCTGAGAAGTGAGTGCGATACTGTTTACATTTATTATTCCCGTCAAAATGAGTTGGTGTTTTTGGAAGAAAGTTGGTGAAACACTTAAAAATTCATTTTCATAGAGCTATATAGCAGTATGAAAGTATTTAAAACACTAAGAAATCAAAATGATAGCTGGCTAGTGTTCAAAGTAGTAATAATGTACCTTTAAAGAGCTGGTATGATACCTCTATTAAAGTGGATAGAGCATCAGCCTGTGGACTTAAGGGTCACAGGTTCTGTTCCAGCTGATCAATGTTTCTATCTCATCGATGTTTCTAATTCTCTATCCTTCTCCCTTCCTCTCTGTAAACAAATCAATAAAATATATTTTAAAAATGAAATAAAATAAAAGTATCACATTATTAAGAGACAAATAAGGCTATCCTATCTAATAATAGAGTAATATGCAAATAAGCATCACTCCGCTACACCCACGATTGGGCCGGCGGGAGGCTGGGGGGCGGGACTCGGGGTGGCCTCTCAACTGCCGGATAGGCCCAGACCCGCCCCATCAGCGTTCGCGTGGCGGTGGCGGCTAGACCCGCCCCATCAGCGTTCACGAGGTGGTGGCGCCCAGAACCGCCCCCATCAGCGTTCGAGGGTTGGGGCGGCGCCCGCTCCCGGACCCGCCTCCATGCACTTGCACTGGGGGTGGGCCTGGTCAGCAGCCGCCGAGGCTGCTTCAAGGGCCAAAGAGGGAGGCAGGGCCAGACCCCAGTGGCCGCAGCTGCTGCGGGGCCTGGGGAGCCAGGCAGGGCTGGACAGGCAACCTCAGGGTGGGCCTGGGGGTGGGTCCAGGGGCGCAGCTTGACAGCAGACAGCAGGGCCTGCTTGGCAGTAGCTGCTGGTGACCCACAACAGGCAAGTGGGCCTGCAGGCAGCACCCAGCAGGGCCTGCTTGGCTGTTGCCGCGGTGACCCGGGAGCAGACAAGTGCAGCTGCAGGCAGCACCCAGCAGGGCTTGCTTTCCCATCACTATGGTGTGGAGCAAGCAAGCCCCGCAGAGAGTAGAGAACCACAGGGAGCGGGCATAAGCCGTCAGCAGGACATGCCCTGAGGGCTCTCAGATTGGAGAGGGTACAGGTCAGGCTGAGAGACACCCCCTCCCCGTGCATGAATTTCATGCACCGGGCCTCTAGTTAGAGAATATATATATATATTCCAATTTTATTTGTTTAAAAACAAAATTTGAAATGCTACAAAGAACAAAAAGTTGACATTGCATACATTGTTAGAATGTTGATAGTCAATTCACATTGTGAAGCTATGGAGCTAATAGCTACTGAATGTTTTCTACAGGTGCCAGGCCTTGAATTCAATGCTTTACATGCATTATGTCATTTAGTCTTTCTGCAACCTGATATTTTATGAAGAGGAAATTCATGCTCATAGGCTTAATGTAAATTGCCTGATTGTAGAGTTAAATAAAGGCAGGACTGGAAGGCAAACCCTTGTGCTTCTAATAACATAGCTCTACTCCTAATGTTAGGCTCTGCTGCCTCCTGGAGAGCAAAATTGTTAATGAACACCCATTAGACAGGCTAGATGTAATAGTAACAAATAGCCCCAAAGCTTTAGTGGCTTAGAGTAAAGAAGGTGTCTTTCTTGTTCATGCCACATGCCCTCCCTGGTTCTCCAGGGACCAGGATAAAGGTGCAGTTACCATGTAGGTGTTAGTAGCAATGAACAGAGAGAATGCCAGTCTCTGGTTCCTGACTCTTTTGTTAGTAGTGACAGACTTCACTCCCAACACATTTCATTGGTCAAAGCACATCACAGGGCTGCAGCTAAATTCAGGGGGTCAGGAGGGGAACCTGATATACTTGGTGGGCCCTATGAATGACACCACATGGTGCCAAGCAATCTGGGGGACTTTTCAGGGGTGAAGGAGAAGAATGGACATTGGTAGGAAATAACCACAGGAGTCAGTCAGCATGGATTGCTTTTTCTTCATCTGTATGTACTTTGTCCCTGAGCTTCCCTAAGCCATCACGGGCAAGATTCAAAGGAATGAACATCAAACAAAAAGGAGTTTGGTCAGTGTTCACTGGTAGTAAACTCAGAACCACTTCTGAGTGTGAAGTTGTTTAAGTCTCTGGCTGCCTCAGCTCACACACTGTGGTGATTGGGAAGGACACAGGACTGCAAGCATTCCAGCATCCATGTTCTTTTACATTAACATCAGTCACTACCCTGCCTCTAAGCATGTTATCATTTCAATTGCCCTGGTCTGCACTTCCATTGGGAATCATGGTAAAATATGCTGACATTTACATCAATGGTGATCCTGTGGTTTCCACTCATTCTGTGCATGAACATGTGCTAAATGTGGTTTCTCCACAGTTCTCCCCATCCCCATTGGAGAGAGCACTGGGGCTACGTCCTCCTGCTGGTCACAGTGCTCCCGGATGGCCGTGCACTCCCACTATATTATCAGGATACAGAAGGTTGGGAGTGATGCTCTGAGCATCCCTAGGTACCTTCCTCTATTACAGTGGTTCTCAACTTTCCTAATGCTGTGACCCTTTAATACAGTTCCTCATGTTGTGGTGACACACAACAATAAAATTATTTTTGTTGCTACCTCATAACTGTAATTTTGCTACTGTTATGAATCGTAATGTAAATATCTGATATGCAGGATGTCTTAGGCGACCCCTGTGAAAGGGTCGTTCAACCCCTAAAGGGGTCGTGACCCACAGGTTGAGAACCGCTGCTCTATTATGTTTCAGCCTAGCTTTCATGTGGGCAAGGGTGTGACCTATTATCCAGAGACCAGGAGTCTCACAGGACTGTCCCTGCCCTCTCCAGCAATATCCAGTTTCATATATATATATATATATATATATATATTATTGAGTTTTTACAGAGAGGAAGGGAGAGGGATAGAGAGTTAGAAACATCAATGAGAAAGAAACATCGACCAGCTGCCTCCTGCACACCTCCTACTGGGGATGTGCCCGCAACCAAGGTACATGACCTTGACCGGAATCGAACCTGGGACCCTTCAGTCCGCAGGCCGTTGCTCTATCCACTGAGCCAAACCGGTTAGGACAATATCCAGTTTCTTATTTCTAGGGGATAATTATGGGCCTAAGAGTTGTTCCCCTCAGCATTGCCCATATACATCCACATGCATCAGAAAGCAAATTAGGCTGCATGGAGGGCAGCTGTCTCAGGCAGACACAGCTATGGCCTGTAAGGACTGAGGCTGTGGACACTGTTGACTCTTCCAGACTTGGGAAGTATCAAGTGCTCTGTCTTTGGTTGCTGGCATTCTAGTGGATATCCCAAAAACAATGGGGCAGGATAGCTACAACAGGTGATAAGACAGAAACATGAAGCCAGGGTGGTCACTGGGACCTCCCTGAGAAAGTCTGAGAGGGGTGGCGGGGCCAGGACAAGTGCATATGGGGCCTATTTCCTTTTGAAAAGTAAGATGTACGTTTTACTTTTCCAGTTTGAAAAGTAAAATGCACGTCTCTATAAAGAACCTTTACCAGAATCATCTGATCTCAGTGGAATTCTGCCTTCTTTCACATAAGAGGCTAATAGAATCAAGACCACAAGTTTCAGAATAACCCCACATAATTTGTGTCATAGTCATGATACCCTCACTACTTTTATTTAAGTACAAAAATCCCCAATGCTTTTTGAATAAAATAATCTTTATTTTTTAACTTAGGTTAGTCTTTGAGTGATAAAAATGAACTTACCCATGAGAGAAGGTGATTCTGAGGGATTGCAGCATAGCTTTGGAAACTGGAGAGTGTAGAGCTCATGGTGAACTAGAAACTGCTTTCTCTAGAGAAACCCAAGTTTCTAATGTCTAAAAACACTAAGTAGGAAGCACAAGTCGGTCAACGTGTAGTCTTTCTTTTTCTTTTTTTTCCCCTTCACCCTATGATTCTTTTTCCATTTACTTCTAGAGAGAGTGGAATGATGGCAGGATGTGGAGAGAAAGAGACAGAGAGAGAGGGGAGAGAGAGAGAGAGAGAGAGAGAGAGAGAGAGAGAGAGAGAGAGACATCTATGGGTTGCCTCCTTTGTGTGCCCGGACATGGCCTTAGGATTAACCTTTTGCACTCGGATGTCGAGTGTGACTCGACATGGTTAGCATCGGTAGCAGCTCGTATGTCGAGCCACACTCGACACGTAGTTTCACCGCGGGGGGAAGGGGGATTTTTGTCTATTTTTCCAGTATCTTTTCTTGTTTTCATTAGCATGAAAGGACAAGTAAAATGTAAATGCCGTCTCAACTGATGCCAAAAAAGAAAAAATGAAAAACCGATAACGCATGTGAAATTTATTAGGAAACTAGTACATGATCTTGTTGGAGAATTCAGAGATGGTACACTAACTTTCAGGGGTAGATTATTATCCACTAACTTAGAGCAACGTTTAGATGGAAAGCTCCATATAATCACACCTCACCCTAACAAAAAACACAAAGATTGTGTTGTTTGTTCTAACAGAAAAATCAAAGGAGGAAGAAGAGAGACGATTTATATTTGCAAAACATGTGAATGTAAACCAGGTCTTCGTGTGGGTGAATGTTTCAAAAAATATCACACCATGAAAAATTATAGAGATTAAAATTACTCTTTGAATGAATCAATAGTTTGAAATATAAAAAGTCCAAATAAATAAGTTTGTATGAAAAGAAACTCCAGTTTTTTATTCTACTGCCATGCTTTGTAAAATCTGGGGTATTTAAAAAATTAAATCCCGAGTAGACTAAAGGAATCGAGAAAAAAGCAAGTGAGTGCAAAGGGTTAAACCTGCAACTGAGGTCTTTGCCCTTGACCATAATGGAACCAGAGACTATTCGCTCCTGGAGCCAAAGCTCTAACCACTGAGTTAACTGGACAGTACAGTCTTTCTTAAAACATGGGAATCCAATGGAGACCTCTATAGGCTGATGTTGGCTTTCTAAAATTGATTTTTTGAGCTAGATTTATTGTAAATGTCATTATCTCAAATATCACTTCTTTTATTCCATATCCTGTCCCATTATTGTGAATTTTGGCCAGATAATCTGAAATTCTGTGGATGCTTATCATCAATACTGTCTCAGTGTATGTCATTTTTCTCTGGAGTACTATCCTTGTGGTGTGTATACTAAAGTACCTTACATGGGAAACCATAAAAATCCTACAAGATGCCATAGGCAGCAAAATAGCAGACATATGTCATAACAATATCAGACACAGCCCCTAGGGCAAAGGAGACTAAGGAGAAAATAAACAAATGAGACTACATCAAAATAAAAAGCTTCTGCACAGCAAAAGAAACCAACAAAACAAGAAAGCCCACTGCATGGTAGAACATATTTGAGGTTTTAATCTCCAAAATTTACAGAGAACTCATACAACTTAACAAAAGGAAGATAAACAACCCAATCAAAAAAATGGTCAAAGGGTCTAAATCAGTGATGGCGAACCTATGACACGCGTGTCAGCACTGACACACGTAGCCATTTCTGATGACACGCGGCCGCTAAGGCGGCCACATGCCGAGGATGAAACATTTGCTGCTCCTGAGGATGAAACATTTGTGAAATAATGTTTTTTCCTCAAAGTGACACACTACCCGAGTTATGCTCAGTTTTTTGGCAAAGTTTGACACACCAAGCTCAAAAGGTTGCCCATCACTGATCTAAATAGACACTTTTCAAAAGAGGACATGCAGAAGGCCCAGAGACATATGAAAACATACTCAAAGTCACTAATCATCCATGAGATGCAAATCAAAACAACAATGAGATACCATCTCACACCTGTCAGAATGGCTATCATCAACAAATAAACAAATGACAAGTGCTGGAAAGGATGTGGAGAAAAAGGAACCCTTCTGCACTGCTGATGGGAATGCAAACTGGTGCAGCCACTGTGGAAAACAGTATGGAATTTCCTCAAAAAACTGAAAATGGAACTTCCATTTGACCCAGTAATCCCACTTCTAGGACTATATCCCAAGGAAACAGAAACACCAAACACAAAGGATTTATGCACTCTTATGTTCATAGCAGCACAATTTACAATAGCTAAGATTTGGAAACAGCCTAAGTGTCCATCAGCAGATGAGTGGATGAAAAAACTTTGGTACATCTACACATTGGAATACTATGCCACTATTAAAAAGAAGGAACTTTTACCATTTGCAACAGCATGGATGGAACTGGAGAACATTAGGCTAAGTGAAATAAGCCAATCAGAGAAAGATTAATATCACATGATGTCACTCATATGTGGAATATAATGATCAATATAATTTGATGAACAAGAATAGATCGATCTAGAGACAAATGGTAGGGGAGGGGAGGTTAGAGAGCAACTAAAGGACTTATATGCATGCATATTAGCATAACCAAAGGACACAGACACTAGGGCAGTGGGGACTTGCCAGGGCTGGGAATGGATGGGGGAGGGGGTCAACTGGGGGAAAAATAGACATATGTAAAATTTAAGACAATAAGAAAATAAAATAAAGTACCTTACAGATACACTTTTAAGCAAAAGTGTCAGCCACTGGACTTTTTATTATTTGCATTTTGTTCTGGAAAGTTCCCTCTGGTACAGAGGTACCAATTGAAAGGCAGCCTGGGGCTCAAGGCAAACTGTGAGGCCTCCTGCAAAGAAGGTCAACTCTGTCCACAGGGCCCACAATTCAGCCATGACCCCACTTTCTGATCCTGGTTGTCCAAACCAACCACAGTGACTATCTTCAGCTTCCTGGTCAAAGAACATGCTAAACTGTGGGTTCCACCCCAGTAGGTGGCCTGTATGAGACAGCCTATCAATGATTCTCTCTTATCATTGATGTTTCTATCTCTCTCTCCCTCTCTCTAACCTTTCTGAAATCAATACAAACATTTTGAAATATATTTTAAAAATCAATAATAGGTAAACAAAACTTTAAAGAGTAAACAAAACTTTATTTAAAACTTGCCATTTCCCAATTATTGTGCTACTAGAGGCCCAGTACACGGCATTCGTGCACTTGCGGGGAGAGGGGTCCTTCAGCCTGGCCTGCAACTTCTTTAGTCTGGGATCCCTCAGGGGATGCCCTCTTAGCGCTGCAGTGGAGGCAGGAGAGGCTCCCACCATCACTGCTGCACTTGTCAGCAGTGAGCCCAGCTTCTGGTTGAGCAGTGCTCCCCCTGTGAAAGCGCACTGACCACCAGGGGGCAGCTACTGCGTTGAGTGTCTGTCCCCTGGTGGTCAGAGCACATCATAGTGATTGGTCGTTCAGCTGTTTGGTAGATTTGCATATTAGGGTTTTATTATATAGGATTTTATTATAAACTAGAGGCCTGGTGCACAAAATGCATGCATGGATAGGGTCCCTAGACCTGGCCAGCGATCAGGACTGATTGGGGCCTTCCAGCTGCCAGCAGGGGCCTTCCTTCATTCCATGCCGCCCCACCGGTGGTCAGCGCACTTCATAGCAAGCAATCAGTCTCCCAGGCAAACTCCCATGGGGACAATTTGCATATTATGCATATATATATATATATATATATATATATATATATATATATATAACATATATATGTTCTTGAGAATACTGATTGCTACCTTATTAATATGTTGGAAATATAATGATTTGCTACTGAAATATCTTATCATATCCTTGTTCGGTGCCATCATTTTGACAGTTTGAAACTAACCACAACGAGGGTATTTACATGAGGAAGTTCACAAAGATTGCAAACCTAGACATCACTTTATGTATTATTGAATGCTTAGACTTAGAAAAGAGTGGTGGAGAATGTTAACAATGCATATAAAACCTGTAAATATATGGTACACGTGGATTTAAATTGTACATAGGTTAAAAATTGAGAAAAACAATTTTCCTTACAGTGTTCAAAACCCATAGTTCCATACAGCAACAAGTCATTTGAGGAATGAGTGAAATTCAAATATATCTTAGATTGTGAACTGTCCTCATATTGGTTAAAATAAATTATTTAAAAAATAAGCAAAATTTCTGAGCCAACATCTTAACAAAAAAGATAAAGACAATGTAAATCAATGTGTGAAAAATGTTCACCATCAAAAATTATTACAAAATGAAGTTAAAACTGAAGCAAGTTCATATATAGACATTCTAGACCTACTATTTTAAAAGATTAGCCACTGCATCTTGCAGGGTTGAACAAAAACTGGATTTTTTTATATGCTGGGCATGTGTGGGAAGGCAAAGTGCATGACAATTTTAAAACACAGTTCTGCATAAGTTAAAATGTGAAACATTCACCTACACTGCAACAGTTTGATTAGTAAAATACATATCTATGAAGATAACTGAATGCAAATATTCCAAACAGATTTATTTATAACTAGTAGCCCTGTGCACAAATCCATGTGCCAGTGGGTCGCTGCCACCCTCCTGTAGCTCCCCTGCCCCCCTCCTCCCTCCTCTCTCCACCCCTCATAGCTTGCTTCCCTGCCCCCTCCTGTTTCCCTCTGTTCCCCCACCCTCCTGCAGATCCGTGATCCGGTCGTTATGCGCGGTAGGTCATTATGACTCAGGGTGTAACAAATAATGAGCATATTCCTCTCTTATTATATAGGACTAGAGGCCTGGTGCATGAAATTCATGCACGAGGGTGGGTGTGTCCCCTCAACCCAGCCTGCACCCTCTCCAATCCAGGACTCCTCAGATCGGGCCTAAACTGGCAATCAAACATCCCTCTCACAATCTGGGACTACTGGCTCCTAACTGCTCATCTGCCTGCCTGCCTGATCACCCCTAACTGCCCCCCCTGCTGGCCTGGTCACCCCCCTCTGCTGGCCTGCTTGCCCCTCACTGTCCCCCCTTGCCAGCCTGGTTGCCCCCAACTGCCCCTCTCCCTGCGGACCTGGTTGACCCACACAGCCTGCTGTTTGGTCGTTTGGTAGCCCCTCACTAACCCCTCTGCCGGCCTGGTCACCCCATGCAGCTTGCTGCTAAGTCATTTGGTCGTCTGTTCGGTTGTTTTGGATGCAACGGTTGCTTAGCCTTTTATATATATATGTAGATACCCCAAACCTGGAAATAACCAAGTTAATAGGCAGATCAATGGATGAAGTTGTTATCCATAGAATGCAATACTACTTAGCAATAAAACAAATTCAATATTCACATAAGCATTTGTGTTGAATCTCAAAATATCTGTGTAGCCCTGACTGGTTTGGGTCAGTGGATAGAGTGTTTCCCTGCAGACTGAAGGGTCCTGGGTCCAATTCCAGTCAAAGGCACATGCCCAGGTTGAGGGCTTGATCTGCAGTAGGCGGCATGTACGAGGCAACTGATCAATGATTCTCTCTTATCATTGATGTTTCTATCTCTCTCGCCCTCTCTTTCTCTCTCTCTCTCTCTCTCTCTCTCTCTCTCTCTCTCTCTCTCTCCTCTCCCTTCCTCTCTGAAAACCAATAAAATATATTTTAAAAATGTATCTGGGTAGCATTATGAAAACCAGTGTTTCTTAAAAAGTACACACCTTATAGCATTTATTAAATTATGAAGAATATGAACTAATCTAATATAAAGGATGGAAAATGAATGATTGCATGGAAGACTGGGAAAGTCAGAAAGAGAGATTATAAAATGGCAGGAGGAAAATGAAGAATGTGGGAAATGTAGGTTTAGAGTTGTTGGTATGGAGAATAATAACTAACAAATAAAAATACAGGAATAAACTCTGCTTTCACCTTGTGCCTCAGCTGGGTGGGTGTCATCCAGTGAACTAAATGGTCCCTGGTGAATTCCAGGTCAGTGCACAGACCTGCCTGGTTTCCCAGTAAGGAATGTGCGGGATGGAGCTCATGGATGTTTATCTCTCCTTCCTCTCTTCCTAAGTAAAATAAAATAAAGGTATTTAAAAAATATTTTTTAAACATATTTTATTGATTTTTTACAGAGAGGAAGAGAAAGGGATATAGAGTTAGAAACATCGATGAGAGAGAAACATCGATCAGCTGCCTCCTGCACACCCCCTACTGGGGATGTGCCCACAACCAAGGTACATGCCCTTGACCGGAATCGAACCTGGGACCTTTGAGTCCGCAGGCCGACGCTCTATCCACTGAGCCAAACCGGTTTCAGCAAGAGACCTCTCTGATAAACAACTTTCTGTTTCTGGCTGGCAGCTGTTTCACATTCAAATCACTTGTGATGTCTTTTTCCACTGAGAAATTCCTGTGAAATCTCATTGTTACCGTGTGGATCCTCAGTATTAAGAGTGGCCTGGTACTGGAGAAGCCCTGAGATGTCTGGGGAGTCTTCCCCAACTTCTGTACTAGCTGCAGACACCCTGGATAAGTAGAAGCAACAGCTGGTCACAAGTGAGTCACTCTTCATATCTTCATTCCAGGGCTTCTCACCACTGGCATCCTTCTGTTGCAGTTAAGGGATTGCACTGAAACACAAGTCTCTCACACATGCATCACTTAAGAACACATTCTTCTCAGAGTATACCACTTGTAACTCAGTCAGGTGCAAAATATCTTTTAACACTGAGAAACATGGCTATGCAGATGGGTCCCCTAGGTGACTGGAGCTGTCTTGGAAGCCCTGACCTGAGAATCTCCTATATATACACTGTGCTCAGAATAGGCTTGCACATCATCCATTTTATGCCAACAACCTAAAAACAGAGAAATGATGAGGAAATGAATGTTTACTCTGGTGACGGGGAAGTCCATTATAAAAGTGTTTTTGCACATACTACATTGATTTCATGCAATTGGCTGAAAATGAAAGACCTGAAAGATGGATTAATAAGAGGCCACTGTGAAGTTCTTGACCACTGAATATCACAAAACAAGGGAGACTTCAACAGAAATAGAGCAAAAACATGGCAAGCACCACGTGGAAGAGAAGCGGAATGTCCAGCTCATTGCGCTGCTAATAGCATTCAGTAGATATTTTCTGCTGGTGACATGGGCAAGCTGTGCAAAAGGTTGGTTACATCTCATTTCAAGTAAAATTCAATACACAAGTACCTGGTGTTTGAGAGGTATTTAAGCATGTGTGTGCTCCTCATAACACTTGTATAGGTCCTTGTGGTAGTATACTTCAGAGATATGCAGAGGAATAGGTGATGTAAAAAAGACACAAAGGCAAAGATAGCCAAAGCTAGGAAGTCACCGACAAAATGACGAGTCAGCAAAGTGTCAAGTATGGAAAAGGAAATGTATAAATGAGGTATGGCCATTGGAACCTACACTGTTAGACAGGAGCAGGTTCCTGGTACAATCTGAACACCATTCTTATGTCAGACCTCCCTCCATTGCCACACTGCACTTCCAGGCTTCCTTCTGGACAAAGCCACAGTGGTGGGAGCTGAGGCAGAGGTGGTTAGAGGCAATCAGGACAGCAGGGGAGGGCAGTTGGGGGCCATCAGGCCAGTAGGGGAAGGCAGTTGGGGGCCATCAGGCCAGCAGGGGAGGGCAGTTAAGGGCCCACAGGCTGGCAGGGGAGCAGTTAGGGGGCAATCAGGCCAACAGGCAGGCAAGCGGTTAGGAGCCAGCTGTACTAAATTGGCAGTAGGACATCCCCCGAGTGGACCAGGATTGGAGAGGGTGCAGGCTAGGCTGAGAGACTCCCTCCCGTGCTCGAATTTCGTGCACAAGGCCATATATATATATATACTAATCTTGTAAAAGAAGGGAAATCAATAACTGCATTTAGGGCAGGTGAGGGCAGAAAGAGAGATTATGAAAGGGCAGGAGATAAATATAGGGTGTGGCAAAAGAAGGTTTAGAATTGTTGTATGGATATTAATTCAATAATTAAAAATAAAAATACAAGCATAAACTCTTCTCTGGCCAGTGTGCCTCAGTTGGTTGAGCAACATCCCCTGCTCTGAAAGGTCAATGGTTTCTTTCTAGGTCAGGCCATATGCCTGCCTGGATGCTTTGGAGGGGGCGTGCATGAGGTAGCAGTTCAATGTTTCTTTCTCATATCACCATTTCTCTCTCTCTCCCTTCTTCTCTTTCTATAAAGTCAATAAAATATTTTAAAAACTTAAAAATATATAAAGTATTTATTTTTTAAAAAAGACAATAAACTCAGTGTGTTGCATACTCACATCTGTAAACCAACTGCTACCCTAACCTGTATGTGGGTGAGAGATAAGCTTATTTTACATGAGACTGTTTTACAGCTTTATCTGTGTGTCCAAGCTCAACAAATAGTACACATTAGAAGAATGAATTTTGTTACATGTCAATTATAAATCTACCTTAATAAAGCCTTAAAAAGTACTTCCAAATAAAAACCTAGATAATCCCCTCTTGTTGGTAAATTAAAATGATGACCTGATACGGGTTCTACTATCTCTCTCCTAATTTCTTTGGATGATCAGCCTTGCTCGGGGGCAGAAAATAGTGGAAGGAAGTGAAGACTATTGCCATCAGAATCAACAGGAATGCAGCAAGGCTGATCATCCAAAGAAATTAGGAGAGAGATGGTAGAACCCGTATCAGGTCATCATTTTAATTTACTAACAAGAGGGGATTATCTAGGTTTTTATTTGGAAGTACTTTTTAAGGCTTTATTAAGGTAGATTTATAACTGACATGTAACAATCAACAGGAATACAGACTGGTTCCAAAACACACATCTGAGACTGATTACAGGGTACTCCTCCCTCTAGCTTTGAGGTCTTGCCTGTTGAGGAAACATTGAGGTGAACACCCTAAATGGGCCAGGGGAATCCAGTAAACTGTTAGATGATTTTTTTGGTCAATGACTTCAGCCAGAGGAAATAGCTATGGAGGTTTCAAGAATGTCTGTACACAAATATATCACAACTCATGGCCCTTTGATCATTTCTGGATAATGTTCAGAAGAGGCCTTCCCTACATCACTATACTCATATGGCTCTTCTCCAGTTGAATTATCTGGTGTTTAATGAGTGCAGTGCTTTCACTAAAGAAATTCCCACAACCAGTCCATGCATAGGGCATTTCTCCAGTATGAATTCTCACTGAGGTTAAAGATTTGCCTAAAAGATTTCCCACTTTAGTTACACTCATAATTCACTTCTCTAGAGCAGACACTCTGATGTTAAACAACTTTGTCTTTGTGCCTGGCACCATTTTCACATTTCCCACTCTGGTGCAAACAATTTCAACCAATAAATTCCTGTGAAATCTGACTGCCATTGTGTGGATCCTCATTGTTAAAAGTTGCCTGGCGCTGAACATGATATGAGGTGCCTGGGAAATCTTCCCCCACCTCCCTACCAGTTGAAGACACTCAAGATAAATATAAGATGATCTTGGACTCAAATGAAGCCCTGTCCACATCTTTTTCCCCCAGGGTTCCTCTTCACTAGCATCCCACTGTTGCTGGTGAGGATTTGCACTCAAAGAGATGTCTCTCACACATGCATCACTGAAGAAGTCTTTCTATAAAAAGAATAACTTAGTCAGATGGAGAATATCTTTTAACACTGAGAAACATCAAGTACACAGAAGGGACTGCTGTGTTGGTGGAGCTGTCTTAGAAGCCCTGACCTGTGACTCTTCTTCTACAGATACACTCTATTCAACAGGTTCCACCATATCTTCCATTTTATGATAACAGCATAATAACAGAGAATGGAAAGGAAATGAATGTTGACTGTGGTGTGAGGGAAGTTCTATAACAAAAGTGTATTCCACATAATACATTGGTTCCATGCAATTGTCCAAAAACAAGACATCTGCAGGAAATAGTAATAAGAGG